>NC_092755.1:82308188-82608188 GCF_047496795.1 Chiloscyllium punctatum
CTTTCCATAGTTCTCATTTCCCTTAACGGGCTTTGCGTGTATTTTTCTAATTGCTGCCTGGGGGATTACTGATGGTAGTTATAGAGTCATTGAGATGTACAGAACAGAAACAGACCCTTCAGTCCAACGCATCCATGCTGACTGGATATCCTAACCTAATCTAGTCCCATTTACCAGCACTTGGCCCATATCCCTCTAAACCTTTCCTATTCATATACCCATCCAGATGCCTTTTAAAGGTTGTAATTGTACCAGCCTCCACCACTTCCTCTGACAGCTCATTCCATACACGTACCACCCTCTGCATGAAAAAGTTACCCCTCAGATCACTTTTATATCTTTCCCCTCTCATCCTAAGCCTATGCCCTCTAGTTTTGGATTCCCCCAACCCCAGGGAAAAGACTTGGTCTATTTATCCTATCCATGACCCTCATGATTTTATAAACCTCTATAAGGTCACCCCTCAAACTCCCATTCTCCAGGGAAAACAGCCCCAGCCTGTTCAGCCTCTCCCTAAAAGAAGGCTTCATGATGATTTAGTGATGGAAAAAGCATTCAGTCGTTTGTGATAACACATCTGGATATAGAAAGCAGACCCAGTGATAGATCTGTGTGCACCAGCAGCTTTATTTCAGTGTTCAACAGTAAAGGATGTTCCTTTCCAGTTAGAAATCCTGAGTTACTACACTGAGGATTTGGAAGGAGGTGCCTATTCTCTTTCTCATCAAACTTGTTTCTTTAAAATAGTTTGATGTGTTTGTGGTGCTAGATGGGGTGGAATGGATCCCACTGTAGTGTTTGACAAGACCTTATGTACATATATTCCACAACGTGCCTGCTAGGTCTGCATGATAAAAGACCCATCAGTGCAGCTGATCTATTCCCTCCAATGCTGGAAACGCTGTTGCTGACCCCTACAATTACAGCTCTTATTAGCAATTAGCAAGATGTATGAGTGTGACTGGATCAATAACTCTTCATTATTATAACCTGCTTTAAGTGCAAATTTGAGCTTACTGTTTTCCGACACTCCTGAACTCCATCTCCAGATTTGGAGAAAATTAAGGTATTGTTTTGAAATGGTAATTGCAGCTGTCACAAATAATATTTGACTGTGTATTAACAATTTACTCAGAGTGGCATGTGAATGCACACACACAAACACGCTCTGGTAATGTGCTGGGACAGAAACCATTGGAGCTTCACTTTGATAATTTTATTGTGAAATACAAGCATTGATTTTGTCGCTGTCTTTTGCTCACTTTACGCGCTCTCACACTGACTTACTAGAACTGGTGGAAAAATTGAAAAGTCTCAAAGTAGCTCATACTCTGGGCAGCGACATGTTACAGCATTAGCAGGCCATTCAGCCCCTTTATGTTTGATTTGTCAGAACTACAGCAGAGCTGGGGGGAAAGAGGATGTGCCCTTCTCCTCATTAGAGACCTGCTGGAGAGCTCCTGTGTTGCAGGAAACATTGAAATGTAGAAGGTAGGAGCAGGAGGAGGCCATTCAGCCCTTCGATCCTGCTCCACCATTCATCACCATCATGGCTGATCGTCCAACTCAATAGCCTAATCCTGCTTTCTCCCTATAACGTTTGGTCCCATCCGCCTGAAGTGCTGTATCTAGCTGCCTCTTGAATACATTCAATGTTTTGGCATCAGCTACTTCCTGTGATAATAAATTCCACAGGCCCACCACTCTGAGTGAAGAAATGTTTCCTCAGCTCTGTCCTAAAAGGTCCACCCCAAATCCTCAGACTGTGACTCCTGGTTCTGGATGCATCCACTATCGGGAATATCCACCCTGCATCTACCCTGTCTAGTCCTGTCAGAATTTTATAAGTCTCTATGAGCTATCCTCCCCCACTCACCTGAACTCCAGTGAAAACAATCCTAATCTCGTCAATCTCTCCTCATACATCAGTCCCACTATCCCCAGAATCAGCCTGGGAAACCTTTGCTGCACTCCCTCAAGAGCAAGAACATCCTTCCTCAGAAAAGGACACCAAAACTGCACGTGATATTCTAGTTGTGGCCTCAACAAGGCCCTGCATAACTGCAATAACACATCCCTGTTCCTGTACTCAAAACCTCTCACAATCAAGTCAACCTATTTGCCTTCTTTACCACCTGCTGCACCAGCATGCTTACCTTCAGCGACCGATACACAAGGACACCCATGTCTTGCTACACATTCCCCTCTCCCAATTTACAGTCAGTCAGTCAGTTAGTCATTCATGTAGTAACCTGCTTTCTTGTTTTTGCTTCCAAAGTGAATAACTTCACATTTATCCAAAATTATACTGCATCTGCCAACTAACCCAACCTGTCCAGACCATACTGAAAGATTTCTGCATCCTCGTTACATTTCATCCTCCCACCCAGCTCAGTATCACATTCAAACCTTGAGATGTTACACTTTGTTCCCTCATCCAAATCATTAATATAGTGAATAGGTGGGGTCCTAGCACTGATCTCTGTGGCACCCAGAGATTTACTGCCTGCCAATTTGGAAAGGATCCATTAATTCCTATTCTTTGTTTTATCTCTGCCAACTAGTTTTCTATCCATCTCAATACACTTCCCCAATCACACGGGCTTTCATCTTGTACAATAATCTCTTATAAGGGACTGTGTCAAATGCTTTCTGAAAGTCCAAATATACCACATCGACTGGTTCCCCCTGGATATCACATGATCTGCTATTATACACAACCCACTGTTAGCGATTAACAGTATCCATTAACAGCTATTCACCCTCCTAGCCTAATAGTTAATGACTGTTGTGTCTTCTCTCTCTTTGGGCTCTATGTCAGAAGTCACGTGACACCAGGTTATGATCGAACAAGTTTATTTGAAATCACAAGCTTTCAGAACACCGCTCCTTTGTCAGGTGAAGACTATGATTTCAAATAAACCTTTCGGACTATAACCTGGTGTTGTTTGACTTCTGACCTTGTCCATCCCAGTCCAACACCAGCACCTCCACACTTGGGCTCTATCTCCATCTATCATTTATTCCTTACTCCTCCCCAACCCCCGCCCTATCTTCTGCACACAAACCAATATTTTCCTAGCTACCATCAGCTCTGAGGAAGGGTCATTCAACCCGAAACATTAACTTTGATTTCTCTCCACATGTGCTGCTGAGTTTTTCCAGCAATGTCTGTTTTTGTCCCCAGAATGTGACCTGGCTCACTGAATTGCAAGTCAAGCAATAATATGACGAGACCATCATCTCTCTGATATTGTGCCCTGACCTCTGAGCCAAGAAGCTGAGGTTCAAGTCTTATCTGCTCCCACAGATATGTCACAAGATCTCTGAACAGATTGGTTGGAAATTACCGGGAAACCTAGGTTGAAGCTGCTGAGTCAGTAAATTGTGGTTCAAGCCCCATTCTAGGGACTGGAGCATGCTATCAGCTGTCAGTTCAGGACAGTAGTGCAGGAGCGCTGCACTAACGAAGAGTTAGACTGAAATTGTTGAGTGTTGGAAAACACTGTAGAGTTTTCAAGGAGCCCAGGAATCTGGGACTCTGTTCCTCCATCATTCGAAAACACAATTGGAGTGGGCATCAATGTTGTTCATCAGAAGGTGGTTCCCAATGAAGGGAATATAAAATTCACTGCCTTTAAAAATATTTCCTCCCTTTTGGAAGAGTGTTTGGAGCAGTTAGAGAGGTGTTGTGGTGCCCTATATGATCCTGTTCCTTTAATAAGGTAATGAGAGAGATGGGTAGAGTCAATAGAGTCACTTTTCCCCAGGGCAGGATTGACTTGTACGAGGGGTCATAGTTTCAAGATATTAGGAGGAAGGTATAGAGGGAATGTCAGAATTACGTTCTTTACGCAGAGAGTTGTGAATGCATGGGATACATTGCCAGTGGTGGTGGTGGAAGCAGAGTCATTTGGGAAATTAAAGTGACTGCTGGACATGCACATGGATAGCAGTGAGTTGAGGGGTGCGTAAATTAGGTTATTTTATTTTAGATTAGGATTAATCCTCGACACAACATCTGGGGCCGAAGGGCCTGTTCTATGCTGTACTTCTCTATGTTCTATGTTTTATCAGCCAATAGGAACTGGGGAAAGTAGTGGTAACATCAGTGGGCTAGCAGCTTCAAGGTCCAGGTCAATGCTGTGCATTCGAATCTCACCATGGCTAATGGTGAAATTTAAATTTAATCAATGATTGCAGAATTTTTTGAAAAACAAATTAAAAAAGACAGCTGCTGGACATAATTCTCCATCACTGATTGTTACAAAAACCCATCCAGTTCACTGATGTCCTTGAGGAAGGAGATCTGCCGTCCTTACCTGGTCTGACCTACATGTGACTCCAGACTCACAGCAATGTGGTTGACTCTTAATCGCCGTCTGGACACTTAGGGCTGAGCAACAAATGATGGGCCCAGCCAGTGATGCCCATATCCCACGAAAGATTAACAGATTTAAAAAGTGGCTCTACGAACCCTCGTGTCTGCTACTCCATTCAACTGCGTCATTGCTGATTTGTGCTTTGATTCCACTTGAGAGCCTTTTCAAAGAAGGAGTTCTAGATTTCTGCTGGCCTTCATTTCCCACTTGCCTCCTACATTAAGTGTACATTTCTTCATTCTGGATAGCTCTGGCAGGGTGATGGATTCCCTCGAGTTGCCTTATCAAATCCTTGCAGTATTTTAAATACCTCAATCAAATTCGCTTTAAGCCTCTGCATCTGAGGGACCATAAGCCAGCTTCCTGCAAGCTGTGCCATGATCAAACCCTATCCTGGGACTACTGCAGCCAATCTACACTGGCACCACACCCCCTCCCTGAAGGTTTACGCCTCCTTCCTACAGTGCAGAGGCAGACTGAGCACAGTTACTCCTCCAAATGGGGTCTGAGAAAGGATCTGTACAGCATTTCCCACAGTCTGGACCGTTAAGAGAAGGAGACTGTGTTATGAATTATCCAAATGGGTTTGGTGGAATTGAGCAGACATTCAAACTGAGAAAAAGCATTAAAATAATCAGGAGAGGAACTGCAGGGCAAACAGGACAAAACGTGGGCAGCACAGTGGCACAGTGGTTAGCACTGTTGCCTTACAGCGTCAGAGACCCGGGTTCAATTCTGTCTGAGTGGAGTTTGCACATTCTCCCCGTGTCTGCGTGGGTTTCCTCCGGGTGCTCCGGTTTTCTCCCACAGTCCAAAAATGTGCAGGTTAGGTGGATTGGCCACGCTAAATTGCCTGTAGTGTTAGGTGTAGGAGAATGGGTCTGGGTGGGTTGCGCTTCAGAGGGTCGGTGTGGATTTGTTGGGCTGAAGGGCCTGTTTCCACACTGTAAGTAATCTAATCTAATTTCATAAGGACAGTCCTCGTGACCTGGAAGGGCAGAGGAAGCAGATACAGTAGTCACTTCCAAGAAAGCAATTCAGCAAGAGGAAAAGATTCAGGGCTATAGGGAATGAATATTGAAGTGGGACTAATTGAAGAGCTATTAATTACAAAGAGCTGCCACAGGCAGAATAGACCAAGTGACCTCGTTCTGTGCTGTATGGTTTCATGTCTGTACAATCTTCATATATCCCCATCTCATTGATCTGTGAGACAGACTGCACTGCCTCTTAAACAATGAGACATTCATGTATAACTGGAATCGCATGTGAGAAGTGAATGTTGGTGCTGGATTTAATTCACTCTAATAGTCTCAATAGATCTGTTTTCACTCTAAATGCTAACACAGGACTGTGACTGCAGGAACAAGTTTGGCTGACGAAGCAATTTCTCTCCACAAGGCATGCTTTCTCAGACTGTCAATCACTTCCCCAAAGCCACAAAATACTCGTTTATCCTCGAAACAAGTAATTTTTCCACTGGCTCCAGCTCCTTGTCAATTTAATGAACCTGTTCCAAAGTTGAGCTGAAAAGAACTTGCATTTCTATAGCACCTTTCCTGGCTTAAAATGTCCAGAAATGCTTTAAAGCCAATAAAGCAGTTAAATCATAGCCCCTGTTGCAATTTAGGAAAGTCAAAAGTCACACAACACCACAACAACAGGATTATTTTAAATCACAAGCTTTCGGAGCACTGACCCTTCCTCAAGTGACCTGTTGGACTATAACCAGGAGTTGTGTGACTTCTGACTTTGTCTACCCCAGTCCAACATCATGTCGGAACTCCAGCAGGCTGGAACAAATGGCAATTTGATAATGTCCAGATAATCTTTATAAAAACCGAAAGAATTACGGATGCTGTAAGTCAGAAACAAAAACAGAAGTTTCTGGAAAAGCTCAGCAGGTCCTGGCAGCATCCATGAAGAGAAATCAAAGTTAAGGTTTTGAGTCCGGTTCTGAGGAAGGGTCACCGGACCTGAAACATTAACTCTGATTTCTCTTCACAGATACTGCCAGGACCTGCTGAGCTTTTCCAGCAACTTCTGTTTCTGTTCCAGATAATCTGTGTTTCTTTGAGTAGTCTTGGTCAGGAGGTAAATACTGGCTAGGTCCTCAGAGGGATCTCCCCAGTGGTTCTAGAAGATATTGCGGTGTGATCTTTCAGATTCGGCTGGGAGGATAGACTGTCTTAATAATTCATAAGACAGGCGACTCCTCTGACTGAGTGTTTCTGCACTAGAATTGTCAGTCTGGATTGTAAGATTAAATGTGTCAGCTTCCCATAATGACGAACACTGTGGGATTTCTCAAACTTTGAACATCAAATGGGAAACATCAAACAGATTTGGCAATCGATTTTCCAGAGAGCGGGAGAGGAAGAAGTTTATTCTTCACAGCCAGAAATGACCTGGTGCTGCCTGACCAGGTGGTGAGCTCAGTCGACAGTTCCTGGTGTGAACTGGCCTCCTATAGGGTGTTTAACCTGTTATCTCCTGTAACATAAAATACAGGTGGATGCTGTGGTATTGAAGAATCGGACATACATTTATTACACATATACGTGTCTGGGTTAGCACTAAGCCATTACTTAGTGGAGCATGTTTGGAGTAGGTGATAGATGAGCATATCTTCAAAAGGTATACTACTGTCCTGTCCATGAGATATAAGACACTTTCAAAATGGAATTCGATAAATACATGAGGGGAAGGAAAATGCCAGGTTCTTTTGATGGAGTGAAGGGAGTGGGTTGAATTGGACGGTCCTTTCAAAGGGCAGGCATAGGAATGATGGGCTGAATGGCCTCTTAAATGTGAGTTAATGAATTGGACAAACACAAGGGGCACTGAGAGAGGGCATGAAGGATCTTACTTCTCAATGGCATCGTGCTGGCAGTGTGTATCAAGCCAGACGTCAGGCTTTCCAACTCTCCATGGTGACCGTCTGATGCTAATAGGATGGTATCCGTTTTGGACGTTTTCCGTATCGGAAGGTATCAATATCAGATGGTTTCCGTATCGGATGGTTTCCGTATCGGATGGTTTCCTTACCGGAAGGTATCCATATCGGATGGTTCCTGTATCGGATGGTTTCCATATCAGATGGTTTCCGTATCGGATGGTTTCCGTATCGGATGGTTTCCGTATCGAATGGTTTCCTTACCGGAAGGTATCCATATCGGATGGTTTCCATAACAGATGGTTTCCGTATCGGATGGTTTCCATATCGGATGATTTCCGCATCTGATGGTTTCCGTACCGGAAGGTATCAATATCGGATGGTTTCCGTATCGGATGGTTTCCGTATCGGATGGTTTCCATATCGGATGGTTCCCATATCGGATGGTTTCCGTATCGGATGGTTTCCGTACCGGAAGGTATCAATATCGGATGGTTTCCGTATCGGATGGTTTCCGTATCGGATGGTTTCCGTATCGGATGGCTGACAGGTCTCTCTAAAGTGGGACTTCCAAAATCAGGACCAACGTCTCTCCTTGAAACAGCGTTGGTTGCTGCTGGCTTTAAATTGCAACCGGTGTCAGGATCAGAGACAGCCCATTGTCCCCCTCAGGCAGAGTGTCATAGTATCACCCTGGACCTAGACCTGACCCTGTAACCTGTAGAGGAAGGATGTTATCCAACTGCAAAAAAAATTGCAAGGACATTACCGAGGCTGGAGGGTTCGAGTTACAGGGAGAGGCTGTTTTCCCTGGAGCGTCGAAGGCTGATGGGTGACTTTACAGGGGCTTATAATATCATGGGGGCATGGATAGGAAAAAGAGACAAAGTCTTTCCCCTGGGTTGGGGGAGTCCAGAACTAGAGATTTAGGGTGAGGGGGGAAGATACAAAAGGGACCTAAGGGGCAACATTTTCACCCAGAGGGTGGTACGTGTATGGAATGAGCTGCTAGAGGAAGTGGTGGAGGCTGGTACAATTACAGCATTTAACAGGCATCTGGATGGGGATATGAATAGGAAGGGTTTGGAGGGATATCGGCCAAATGCTGGCAGGTGGGACTAGCTCAGTTTAGGGTATCTGGTCGACATGGACGAGTTGGGCTGAAGGATCTGCTTGTGTGTTACGTGTCTCTATGACAGAGGCGAGGGTGCTAAGCTGCAGTTCAACTCAATTAGAGCTGATATATTAAAGGGATCAGATCATTTTGAGAGCAGTGGTCACCATGGGAGCCAGAGTGTACTACCTCATCCTCCAATTCCATTCTGATTCAATCGCTCACTCTCTCCCGGACCTCCCCTGTTTTTTGTGATAGTTACACTGACCTTAGTGGGCAGTGCTTGGAAATTGTTACTTCAATTAGTGACACGGGAGATTTGGCAGTGCACTTTAAAAAAAAACATAATCTGAGGAATCTGATAATGTCTCCAGGAGTCACTCTGACACATCCTGTAGCAGCCACAGCTGGTTTCACCACCTCAACAGAGCCCTGAGCAGTATGAGTCTGGAATCTCCAAGCTGCTGCATGGAGGCAGGTTGTGGCTTGGTCCTGATCTTGTTCAGAGTCAGATCCCTAAGGGTTCAGTTCTTGATGAGAAGCAGCGAGTGGGGAGAGAGAGAGAGAGAGAGAGAGAGAGAGAGAGAGAGAGAAAGGGAGAGAGAGAGTGTGGGGGGGAGGAAGATGACATGACAGCAGGGGGATTCATACAATGGTGGGTCTGCGGGACACAGTAAACCCGGTTACTGAGAGGAAAGAAAATGATACAGGAATGTACTGTTAGCATACCTGATTCAGAGAAGATTAATGGCTTCTCCGTTAGGACACAGTTTCCTGGGATGACCTGAAGTAGCTCCAACTCCCTAGAATTCAGCTCCATTCCAGCTAAGAGCTCACTCATAATTTAATGTCGCAGCTGCTGGGGGAGTTTGATGTTCTTGGCACCATCCTGCCCTTCATATTTCTTAAATTAGGAAATTATTTCCAGTCAGAAGGCCTTGAGTTCAAGTTGCACATTGGAGATTCTCGGTACATGATGCAGTGCTGACATTCCCTATGCAAGGCAGAGGGAGTGCTGCATTGTCAGAGGTGCTGCCTTCAGGATGAAATATTAAATCAAAGACTTGCTCAAGTGCGTGTAAAAGATTCAGTAGCACTATTCTGAGAAACAGCAGAGGGGTTTGCACAAGAGTCCTGGTCAGTATTTACCTGTTGTCGTGAGGTTGGAGGGATGATATTGTCTTCATCACGTTACTGTGTGTGAGACCTTACTGCATCCTTATCAGCGAGTTAATTTCCAACCCTACACTTCAAAAGCATTGCAACGATGCAGAGCAGTTTGGAATATTGAATTCAGATATCAGGTGAAAGTAACTATTGTGATGTCAGATTGTGGCCCAGTAGTTAGCTCACAGCACCAGGGACCTGCGTTCGAAATAGCCTTGGGTGAGGGTTTCCTCCCATAGTCCAAAGATGCTTACGTTAGGTGGATTGGCCATGCTAAAGTACACACAGTGTTCAGGGCTATGTAGGCTACGTGCATTAGCCATGGGAAATGTAGGGGCATGGGTCTGGGTGGGATGCTCTTCAGTATGGATGTGTTGGGCCAAATGGCCTGTTTCCACACTGTAGGACTTCTGTGTTACTTTACTTCAAAGGAATTCAGTGTAAAAGTTGGGAGGTTTTGCCAAAACTGTACAATGCACTAGCCCAACCATAGTTCAAATACAGTGGACAGTTTCAGTCTCCTTATCTCAAATCATAGAGTCAGACAGCACAGAAACAGACCCATCACTCCACCCAGTCCATGCTGATCATAATCCCAAACTAAACCAGTCCCACCTGACTGCTCCTGGCCCATATCCCTCCAACCCTTTCTATTCATGTACTTATCCAAATGTCTTTTAAACATTGCAATTGTACCCACATCCACCACTTCCTCAGCAAGTTCATTCCACACACAAACCGCCCTCTGTGGAAAACATTTGCCCCTCATGTTCTTTCTTAAATTTCTCTCTTCTCACCTCAAACGTGTGTCCCCTCGTCTTGAACTCCCCCATCCTGAGGAAGGATACACTGATTCTGCAGGCAGCCCTGATAAGATTGACTCAGCTGATACCAGGTTTGGGAGGAAGTGAGATGCTGGAGATCAGAGTCAAAGAGTGTGGTGCTGGAAAAGCACAGCAGGTCAGGCAGCATCTGAGGAGCAGAACAGTCAACGTTTGGAGCATAAGCTCTTCATCAGGAATGATGGGGTGTCCCAAGGAGGTGGAGAGATAAATGGGAGGGGGATGGGGCTGGGGAAGATACCTGAGAGTGCGATAGGTAGATAGAAGTGGGGGTGAATGTGATAGGTCGGAGAGGAGGGTGGAGCTGATAGGTGGGAAGGAAGATGGACAGCTGGGACGGGTCATGAGGGCGGTGCCGAGTTGGAGGGTTGAAACTGGGATTATGTGGAGGAAGGGGAAATGAGGAAACTGGTGAAATCCACATAATCCCATGTGGCTGGAGGGTCCCAAGATGGAAGATGAGGCGTTCTTCCTCCAGGCGTCAGGTGGTGAGGGAGTGGTGATGGAGGAGGCCCAGGACCTGCATGTCCTCGGCAGAGTGGGAGGGGGAGCTAAAGTGTTCAGCCATGGGGCGTGGGGTTGATTTGTGCATGTGTCCAGGTATGGGCAGAGCGTCTTTAGGGGAGAGATTGAGTGGATGGAACCTGTACTCAGCAGTACAGATGGTGGGGGTCTGGTGACAGTATCATTGTGCTAGTAGCTCTAGACTAACAGGGACATGGTTTGAGTCCCACCTTGGATTTCAATTTAATGAATTAATCTATAATCAAAACTGTGGAATCACTGTCAATAATTATTTTTAAACATCCCATATTGTTCATGAACATCCTCAAAAACGTGATCAAAACCTACGAGATTCTAAAGGCTGGTGACCAGGTGGATGTGTAAAAATTGATTCCTAGAATCTTGAACAAGGGCTCACTGTTTGAAATGAGAATGAGGCCATTTATTTTCTCACGTGAGTCTTTGTAACTCTGCTCCTGAAAAGATGATGCAGGCAGAGCCTTTTTTAACAGCAGAGAACGAGAGATTCTTGAGAAGTCAGCAGGGCGGGGGTGAATCGCTGTCAGATGAAGTTTGGAATGGGGAGTAATCAGACTGGCCATGACCTGAATAAATGAAGGAGCAGGATTGAGGGGACGAATGGCCTATTCCTGCTCATGATCATATGATATATCGCATGATATTGGTTGAAAAATGGTTACAGTAACAACCCAAGATTCTGGGGAAATGCCCCTCCTCCTAGGAGTTAAGATCTGTAGGGGCCGGTGTTGGACTGGGGTAGACAAAGTCAGGAGTCACACAATACCAGGTTATCATCCAACAGGTTTATTTGAAATCATAAACTTTCGGAGAACTGACCCTTAGTCAGGTGACCTGAAGAAGGAGTAGCGCTCCAAAAGCTTGTGACTTCAAATAAAACTGTTGGATGATAACCTGGTGTCATGTGACTTCTGACTCGGTAGTTCAGTTTAATTAATGGTGGTTCAGTGGTTAGCACTGCTGCCTCACAGCATCAGTGTCCCAGGTTTGATTCATGCCTTGGGTGATTGTCTGTGTGGAGTTTGCACGTTCACCCCATGTCTGCGTGGATTTCCTCTGAGTGCTCCGGTTTCCTCCCACAGTCCAAAGATGTGCGGGTCAGGTGAATTGGCCATGCTAAATTGCCCATAGAGTTAGGTACATCAGTCAGGGGTAACTTTAGGGTCGGGGAATGGGTCTGGGTGGGTTACTCTTCAAAGGGTAGGTGTGGACTTGTTGGGCAGAAGGGCCTGTTTCCATACTGCAGGGAATCTAAACTAATCTAGTCTAATCATTCCCCTTTATCCCTTCATGCCCACCTCCCTCCCACCATCCCATCCTCACAAAATATGGGGCAGGGTTTTGTTGGGTATGCTATTTTACACCCCTTTGAAGTTGAAGCTGTGGTGAGGAACTAACAGACATGTGCTGGCAGTAGATCAAGTTGCTCCAATCCCCAAATCTGTAATCCTCCATAAAGTCAGACTTGTACAGTTTTTAACACAGTAAATTACTTCTCAATTGAACAGTTTTCCAGCAGTTGATTTAGCGTTTATAGAAAGATTGTTTAACCAGCAGATTGTGTTTGCACTACTCCTGCCTCTGAGCAGCTTAAAGCTTGAACAGCTGGGGAAAGCTGCAGTGAGATCTGGTTACATTGCGGGCTGGTGTCAAAGGACAAAGATAAATCACTCGCACTAAAAGGATTTAAAAGAGCAGTTGGGAAACAGCTTGGCGTGTCTCAGGCAGGAACCAGAGATCCCATGACACTGTTTCCAAGAAGACAGTTCTCCCTGTGTTCCGAGGAATGTTTATCCCTCAATTCAATAATATTTATACATTCAATTACTGGAGAACCTGTTCATTTTCTCACTGGTATTTATGAGAGCTTGCTATGTAGCAACTAGCTGCTGCATTTCCTGTATTATTACCATGGTAATTATGCTTCAGAATTTACTTCTTTTGGCTGTGAAGTGTTTGGGGACATCATGAAGTTGTCAAAAGTGTCACACAGATTCTAGTTCTTCCATAGATCTTCTAGATCAAATCCCAGCCACAGTAGATGGTGAAGTCTTGAATAAAGAGCTGGTGACATTATGATCTGTGTTGATGGTCATAGAAATCTATCGGGTTCACTAATACAGGAGGAAATCAACCATCTTTGCCCCATCTGACCTACATTTGACTTCAAAAAACAATGCGGTTCACTCTGAGCAAAGAATCTCTATAGTGCAGAAAGAGGTCAGTCTGCCCATTGCATCTGCACTAACCCTCCAAAGAACATCCCACCCCTCCAGCCTATTCCCAAATTTCCCATGACTAATCCACCTCGCTTAGGAAACCCTGGACACTATGGACAATTTAGCATTGTCAATCCACCTAATTCTGGGAGGAAGCTGGAGCACCCAGAGAGAACCCACACAGGCATGGGGAGAACATGCAAACTCCACACAGAGAGTCACCCGAGGCTCCCTGCCACTGTGAGGCAGCAGTGCTGCCCACTGAGCCTCCACCTGATGGCTGGCAGTGACTGCTGGCTGAGCTAGTGAGTCCAATAGATTATTACTTTTTAAAGTTTCTGTACTGCCAGGGATAACCAAACTGAGCACCAACAATCCCATCGGCCGATCTGAATGTAATCTCCCTCCCGACATTGATTCACCTTTCCCACTTGTTTCACTTCCCAGAAGTTCTGGGAGAAAGCCAAAAGGTTCCGAGATTGCAGCAATGTAAAATAGTACAGCAATCATCTTTCAAACATGTTGAGAGATTAATGGTTGATAATTGCATTAGATTGATAGTACTGGGGCAAACTGTGACATCTACCTTAATTTACTCCCTGTGATTTCCTGTTCACTAACAATTACATTAATTCAATAGCACAGCATGTCATACCTGAGAGTCAGTCACATGTTATTATCCCAAGTTGTTTACAAGCTTAATTAACATTCTCTGTGGGAGCTGTCTATTCAATTCTGTCAAATTCCCTGAAAGCGATATGTTACACAGCTCTAAATAAAAACCACAAGAACTGCAGATGCTGTAAATCAGGATCAAGACAGAACTGAGGAAGGGTCACCGGACCTGAAACATGAACTCTGATTTCTCTGCACAGATGCTGCCAGACCTGCTGAGCTTTTCCAGCAACTTCTGTTAATGTTACACGGCTGTCCTTGGTTGAGGAATTTTTATAATTTTTGGAACGTCCGCACAAACAGAGTTTGCAGGAACAAACTGTCTTTGAATCTCTGCTTTCTGTGTGAATTTTCATCTCAATTTTTCCGAGTTCAGTCACATGACAAACACAGGTATGAACCAAGAGGCCGGTGGATTGATGGAAGTTGGCTCCTAACTTTTATTGATACATCCCATTGCTACGTCTCCAACATTATGACAGTGATCAATGGTGATGAAGAGTTCTGGGATATCCTGAGATCCTCAAAGGTCTAATATAAACACAAATTCTTTATTTTGAAAGATGTTGCTGACTTTAATTAAAGTTGGTAACATAACAGTTCAGCTGAAACTCTTTCATTGGACTTAGCTGGTACTGAGCTCAGTTGACTAGCCAGCTGGTTTATAATAGAGTGATACCAACGGTGTGGGTTCAATTCCTACACCAGCTGAGGTTACTGCGAATAACTCTGTCTCACTCTCTACCTCTCACCATTGGCATGGTGACCCTCACGTTAAATAGCTACCAATCATCCAGTCTCTCTCTCTCCTAAGAGAGTAGTCCGATGGCCTGGTAAAACTACTAGGGGATTACTTTACTAGGGGATACTAAATACCAATGAGAATAAGTCCCCTCTCCCTTACATCACAGTGGCTTAGTCACAAGTCAGAGTTATCAGGTTCTGTTCTGCAGTGTCTCTTTTTAAAACTGTTCTGTACCAAGTTGTTTTACACTTAGCAGAATTCCAATGGTTTAAATAATTCCCACGTGGTGAATTTACTTCCCACCGGAGTTTTCAGTCAGTTTGTATTTTTAAACAGTCCCTATGGGTTTTATTGTGATTTTAATCTGCAGTTCCTCTGTTTTATCGATTCCCTGTGTTCCACAGGTCTGCTTCAACTAGGAAATGTGCATTATAACAGGCATGCGATTAACTCAGCAAAAGCTTTCCATTTATATAGCACCTTTATAATGTCATAAAATGCCAAAGGCACTTCACAGGAGTGTTATAGAACACAATTTGACACTGAGATGCGGAAGGAGATATTGAGAACGGGTGACCAAAACTGTGTTCAACACAATTTGTTTTGAAGAGAGTCCTAAAAGCTAGGTAGAGAGGCCAAGAGATTTAAGGAGTGATACCATTGGTATCACTCTATTATAAACCAGCTGGCTAGTCAACTGAGCTCAGTACCAGCTAAGTCCAATGAAAGAGTTTCAGCTGAACTGTTATGTTACCAACTTTAATTAAAGTCAGCAACATCTTTCAAAATAAAGAATTTGTGTTTATATTAGACCTTTGAGGATCTCAGGATATCCCAGAACTCTTCATCACCATTGATCATTGTCATAATGTTGGAGACGTAGCAATGGGATGTATCAATAAAAGTTAGGATCCAAGTCTGCCCAATTCCAGAGTGAAAGACCCAGGCAGCAATGGGGGTCCCACTCAATTAAATCGAGGAAGCAGTAATGGCCCGAATTAAATGTAAGGCTGGAGGTGGGAATGATTTGAAAAACCAAGATGAGAATTTTAAATCAAGATATCTCCAGAGTGGGAGCCAATGCAGATTGATAAAGGGAGCAGGCTAATGCATGAACTAGACTCAGTGAAAGTGAGGACACAGGCAGCAGGGTTTGGGATGAGCTCAAGTGTATGGAAGGTGTAGGTTGTCTGTTGTATTTTACTGACAGTGTATGGATTGAGTACACACCACAGCGAGTCACTGACTGAACATGGAATATTACATTCACTTTGTCCACATATTCCAGCAGATGTCAAACGTGATGTCAACAAGACTTTTTCAATATATAATTTCAGTTACATCACACTGTAAACTTTTGCTATAATTACTGTGTCTTACAATCTTATTCTCCACAACCACCTGATGAAGGAGCGTCGCTCCGAAAGCTAGTGCTTCCAATTAAACCTGTTGGAGTATAACCTGGTGTTGTGTGATTTTTAACTTTGTCAATCGTGAGGAGCAGTGTACTATGTTGCCATTATTTCCGTAGTGAGGAGATGGAAATGGAAATTTAACCATCTTAATTCCTTTCCCTCCAGATGTGGCATCACAGTTAAACAAACAAGAAAATTCTCACCATTTCTGTTTTAAATTGATGACCCCAGATTTTTTAAACAACGACTCCTCATTCTATGATGAGAGGAACCATCCTCTCCATATCAAATCTGTCAAGACCCCACTTCTACCTTTCAGTCAAGTCACCTCCGAATCTTCTAAGCTCCAGCTGATGCTGACCCAGTCTGCCCAATCTTTCCTCATAAGACAGATCATCCATTCCAGGTCTGTTAAATCCTCTCGGAGTTGTTTCTGACATATTAATGTCCTTTCTTCAATAAGGTGATCAAGAGTATGCATGGCACACCTAATGTGCACTCTCCAGGGCCCTGCGTAACTGAAACCTAACCTCAATATTTACATTCAGTGCTCCTCGAGATAGGTAATAACATAAGACTATAAAATGTAGGAGCAGAATTAGATCATTCAGCCCATTGAGACTGCTCCACTACTCAGTCATGGCTGATGTGTTTCTCAACCCCATTCTCCTGCCTTCTCCAAGTAACCCTCAACACCCCCCCCTTACTAATCAGGAACTTATCTATCTCTGAAATAATGCACTCAATGACTTGGCCTCCACAGTCCTCTGCAGCAATGAGTTCCATATTCGAATGGGGTGGCACAGGGAGCTAGGTTTGATTCCATTCTTGGGTGACTGTCTGTGTACAGTTTGCATGTTCTCCCCATGTCTATGTGGGTTTCCTCCCACAGTCTAAAGACGTTGGGTGGGTTAGTCATGGGAAATGCAGACTACGGGAGTGGTCTGCGTGGGAAGCTCACTGGAGGGTTGGCGTGGACTTGATGGGCTGAATGGCCTGCTTCCACACTGATGGAATTCTATGATCTAATAGCTTTTCTAATTACTTACCTCACCTGCATGCTAACATTCTGTGACCCGTTTGTTAACATGCCCAAATCCCTCTGCATCTCGGAGCTCTGCAAACTCTCGCTGTTCAGAAAATATGCTTGGTTTTCTTCCCCCGTCGAAAAGATTCCCCAGCTTCCAGGCAATCAGCCATCACACCCACTGAAATATTCCTGAACCAACCCATGCATTTGATTGTTCAGTAATCACTAAAACACAGGCAGATGTTTTTTATTCAAAATCCAAATGAAAACAGCAGAAGGAGACTATTCAGCCCCTTGAACCTGCTCCACCATCCAATAGGATCACCCGATTGAAGCCTCAACTCTAATTTGCTCCCAGCTTCCCATGTTCCTTGCCTCCCTTGTATGAAGCCACCTCCAGTAGTTGCAAACTTCCAGCAACTCGGTCAGCTTCATACTGTCTCGGCTACAATACTCTGCCAAGGTCCCAGGTTTAATCATTAATCAATTCAGGAGGAACATGTGCAACGTTTCCATTCCACATTGGCAGTCAAAACCTCTTTCTGCTCCTCCCCTAGATTCTTGTCTGGGCTGTCACTGGCAATACCAGCATATGTTGCTTATCCCTAATTATCCTTGGACTGTGTGGCTCTCAAGGCCATCCCAGAGGGCAGTTTAAGGTTTAAGCACATTGCTGTGGGTCTGGAGTCACATGTAGGCCAGACCAGGTAGGATGCAGATTCCCTCCCTGAAGGACATTAGTGACCCAGACTGGACTTTGCAACAGTTGAGTGCAGTTTCAAGGTTGTCATTGCACTAACTTTTGATTGAGTTATTACAAAATTGAATTCAGATGTTAACAATCTGCCACAGTGGTATTTGAAATACCCACATTAGCCTGGCTTTGTGTATTACTAGTCCAGTGAAATTACCATGATGCTCACTGTCTCTCAGCAAGGCAAAACATTTCTGAAATTTTTAAAAATTGATCTTCTAATGTCTTGCTCCTTCCATCTTTATACTATTCTCTGAACTTCCCACATCTATATCCCTCCAAGTCTGGCCTTGTGTCTATGCTTTCCTTTATCGGTCAGAGTATTGAGTACAGGAGTTGGGAGGTCATGTTGCGGCTGTACAGGACATTGGTTAGGCCACTGTTGGAATATTGCATGCAATTCTGGTCTCCTTCCTATCAGAAAGATGTTGTGAAACTTGAAAGGGTTCAGAAAAGATTTACAAGGATGTTGCCAGGGTTGGAGGATTTGAGCTATAGGGAGAGGCTGAACAGGCTGAGGCTGTTTTCCCTGGAGCGTCGGAGGCTGAGGGGAATCCTTATATAGGTTTACAAAATCATGAGGGACATGGGTAGGATAAATAGACAAGGTCTTTTCCCTGGGGTGGGCGAGTCCAGAACTAGAGGCATAGGTTTAGGGTGAGAGGGGCAAGATTTAAAAGGGACCTCAGGGGCAACTTTTTCACGCAGAGGGTGGTACGTGGTATGGAATGAGCTGCCAGAGGATGTGGTGGAGGCTGGTACAATTGCAACATTTAAAAGGCATCTGGATGGGTATATGAATAGGAAGGGTTTAGAGGGATATGGGCTGGGTGCTGGCAAATGGGACTAAATTAAGCTGGGATATCTGGTCAGCATGGATGAGTTGGACTGAAGGATCTGTTTCCCTGCTGTACGTCTCTATGACTCTATGACTCCATCTGTCATTCTCTTCATCCCACCATTAGCTGCCAAACCCCTTGACTTTAGGATTCCCTCCCAAAGGCAACATTTAAACCTCTTTATCCTGAGAATGGTTAGAATGTGGAAATTAGTACCAAAGGGGCCTTCCTCTGAGGCTGGTGACCCTCAGGTTAAACCCACATCCAATCATCTCTCTCTCTCTCTCTATAATACCCTCAGCATTCTGGTAACTTTCACTCAATACAGATGCATTTAAAGGAAGGCTAGAGGGAGAAAGGAGTAGAAGGGAGACAATGCCTCCTGGTATTATCTCTGGACTGTTAATCCTGAGACTGAGGTAATGTTCTGGAGACCTAGGTTCAAATCCCACCATGACAGATGGTGCAATTTGAATCCAATATTTAAAAACAAGTCTGGAAGAAAGAGTCTAATGATGACCATGAATACATTGCTGATTGTCAAAGGAAAAAGAAACACCCCATCTGGTTCACTAATGTCTTTGAGGGAAGGAAATCTACCATACATGGTTTGACCTACATGTGACTCCAGACCCACAGCAATGTGGATGACTCTTACAATACCTGACAGGTAATAGATGCCGGCCTGGTCAGTGGCACCCTCATCCTGTCAATGAATGTTTTTTTAAAAAAGGCAATGCTGAAAGTTAGGGTGAGATGGAAAGGAATAGGGAAAAGGTTTGTGTGGAACATAAGCACACAGTGGGCAGAATGGCCTCTTTCTGCTATCAATTCTAAGGAAACATCTCCACCTCTCTCCCTCCCCCTTTGAAAACCGGTTTTTAAAACTGACCTGTTCGACGGTCCTGGGAGGTTCAGCATCAAAGCTGACTGACAATCTACCTGGAAAGACCCCTGGGACACAGGGTAATATCAGCTGTTACCCAATTCCTGGCCAAACTCATACTGGAACCTAAAAGTCTAGAGCAGACTATACGGGGAGAGAGAATTTAATCCATCTCATCCCATTCACTGTCTCCACATAGGGAATAATTCCCAGGGTACAAATAAATCATTAAAGTATCAGATGATTTGCAACACTTCAATATTAAATTGATGAAATCTAATTGCCGTATATTATTTTCTCTACGAAAGTCAGCATAATTATTAAATTAATTTTCCATAAAAACCAGCAGTATGTCAGAAATGGCAATGAATATTTAAACAGGTTGTGGGACTCAGTCTCAAGAATAATTCTCTGTGTTGGTTAGATCAGCAGTTCAACAAAATTAATGATTTGTAAAAGAGGCATTTTGCGTTAAATGGCAGTGAATTCATCAGCGATTTGTGATTGAACTTGAAGCAAGTTGTCCAGCAACTTCACCACTACTAGTTAGTGCATGAATTTCCAACACTAACAGAAACTGATGAATTGATTAATTCCCATCGCTAATGGAAATTGATTTATTCTATCATTCACCATGTCCAACATTCTGATGGCTGACTGAAGTTGGCATGTTCTCATTACACTTTTCTGCTTGTAAGGAATATCACTTCAGAGTGTGTTAATGTTTTCGAATCTGTGTACTTGACTGGGAGGGGTTTAAAATGGGTCAGACCACACCAAAGAACCTTGGACCATCCTGAATAAGCTGTTCTTAGAGAATTCCCAGGAAAACATTGACATGACTTCTCAAAGAAGGGTCACTGGGCTCGAAACGTTAACTCTGTCCCTCTCTCCACCGATTCTGCCAGAATGACTGAGTTTCTCCAGCATTTTCTGTTTGTGTTTCAGATCTTTGTTTCATTATACCGTGTTCATGTTTAAACTCTTGGAAACACAGCATCCAGTTTGCACACATCCAGTCTGCTCTGTCATTCGATCATGGCTGATATGCTCCTCACTCCTATTTCCCTGCCTTCTCCCCATATCCCTTTAACCCATCACCAGTTAAGAATCTGTCCAACTCCTCCTTCAATGTCTCAGTTGATGTTGGGCAGATTCCCAGGGGAGCCTCTGCTGTTTGGTTTTGGAGCCTCTCCTCAAGTCTCTGGCCTGGGTTTTAAACCTTGAGCTTTCTATGAGGTGAGAGTGTGAAGTGCTGCATGTCCCAGGGATCCTGCTGAGTGACCATATTTTCACAGGTTTTTAAATCACTCACTGTGCTGAGTAACCCGAGCAATCAGTTGTTTATAGTTGCGAGCGGTGCTACAACAGTGCTGCCTAAGTTCAGGCTCTTGTTGTGGATTTGATTGTTGAAATGATTCATGTTACACTAATGTGTCTGCTCCCTGGCTCTCTCCCAACTGGCAAGTTGCTGTAACCGGACCTTCCCTCAGCTCTGCTTCCTTTGACACTAGCTGTCTCCCGGCCCTGGGAGGTGGGAAGCTAATACTGTGTTCCCTCTCAGCCCAGCTCTCGCACAACTGCTTCAAGATGGTCAAGCTCACCCTGGAGATTATTCACAGCCTCCCGCTGGTCCGTCACACCATTTTCTCTTACACCTTTCCCCAGAACTGTATCATCACAGGATCATGATGTGGAAGGGCTAGTGTTGGACTGGGCTGGGCAAAGTCAAATATCACACAACAACAGGTTATAGTCCAACAAGTTTATGTGGAGGCACTAGCTTTCGGAGCGCTGTGCTTTCAAATAAACCTGTTGACAATAACCTGGTGTTGTGTGATTTTTGAGTTCATCACAGGATCAGCTAAGAGCTCTCTCGTTCATTGAAAATGTGAAACCAGGCATGTTTAATGAAACAGCCTCACCGATTCCATGCGTATCGGATTAGATTAATTAACTGGATTAATTGTTTAACAAATTCGATATTAATTAATAAAAACAGATTTACTATTTTAACCCTGGAAAATCTTTGTATCTTCTGGGACATCGGTACTTCCTTCATGTCTGGACAGTGAACTTTTTAAACTATCCGAAGGCCTCTTGTTGCTGTTCCCTGGTGTGTTCTCCTGCAGCACTGTTGCAACACAGTGAACTGAGAGGGAAAGCACTCAGGGAAACATCTCAAGCATCAAAGTGCACCGAGATCAGAAGCTTACTAAAGTCGAGAGGCATTTTCATCTGCTCCTGACTGAAAGTAGGAGGCAGCTGGTGAACATCTAGGACACTCAGAGCAGTAACAAAGGTCTCTGGATTACTGGAGGACAAGTGAAGAGGGGTGACTCAATCACGTGAAATCCACACCCATCACTTCATTTTCCAACAAACATTGCCTGGTACTTCTTGCTAAGCAGTGAACTTTCGCAGCAACCACAAGATTTCCACTGATAGCATCTGCAAAAGTATCGGCTCATTAAGACACAGTCACAGCAAATTAATGAAAAGAATTGAATTCTCTTCCTGTTCTCCTCCTGGCTTTGCTCTGAAAGTGTAAAATTGTGTGTTAATCTTGCACTAAAGTCACCCATTGGAGAGGGATGTTTTCCCTCATTACTCAGATCTTTTGAGTACAGGAGTTGGGATATTATGTTGAGGTTGTACAGGAGGTTATTGAAGCCTGTTCTGGAATACTGTGTCCAGTTCTGATCGCCCAGTTATAGGACGGGTACTATTCAGCAGGAGACAGTTCAGAGGAGATTTACCAGGATGTTGCCAGTACGGAAGGGTTAACTTATAAAGAAAGACTGGACACGCAGGGATTTTTTTTTCACTGGAGTGTGGAAGGTTGAGAGGTGACATTGTAGAAGTTTATAAAATACTGAGAGGTCCAGATAACATTGATGGTGGCTGTCGTTTCTCTACGATGGGAGATTTCAATAATAGGGTCCAGATTTCTAAGGTGAGAGGAGAGGGATTTAAAAAAGACAAAAAAGGCAAATTCCTTTCACAAGGTGGTTCATGTGTGAAATGACCTTCCTGAGGAAGTCGTGGATGTGGGCACAGTGACAATGTTTAAAGGCATTTGGGTAAGTATATGGATGGGAAATGTTTGGAGGGATATGGGCTAGGAGAAGACAGGTGGGATTAGTTTAGTTTGAGATTATGTTCAGTGTGGACTGGTTGGACCAAGGGATCTGTCTCCGTGCTGTATGATTCTATGACTCTATTACTGACAGGGTGGGGATAATTCTGGTTTGAAACCCATCTAAATTTTGGTCTCCATCCAAGACAAAGCAGCCCACTTGATTGGCCCCACATCCACAAGCATCCACTTTCTCCACCACCGATGCTCAGTAACAGCAGTGTGTACAATCTACAAGATGCACTGCAGAAATTCACCAAAGATCCTCAGACAGCACCTTCCAAACCCACGACCATTTCCATCTAGAAGGACAAGGACAGCAGATACACGAGAACACCATTCCCTGCAAGTTCCCCTCCAAGCCACTCACCATCCTGACTTGGAAATATATTGCCATTCCTTCAGTGTCGCTGGTTCAGAATCCTGGAATTTCCTCCCACAGGGCGTTGTGAGTCAACCTAAAACATGGACTGCAAAAAGGCAGCTCATCCCCACCTTCTCAAGGGGGGCAACTAGGGATGGGCAATAAATACTGACCCAGCCAGTGACACCTACATCCCACAAATAATCTTTTTAAAATTTTGAGTGGGAGTAATATCTTACCGAATGTAAAACATGGATTCACCCAGAACTATAGGATTCCTGCCCAAAGAACTGGATTAAATTTATTCCAGGACATTAGAACACTGAGTCTGTTCCACCATTTGTTTAGAATTAGATCATTGGCTGATCTGTATCTTAATGTTGTGTCTCTTCATTCCTAGAAATGAATCACACTTTAGTTAGATTCCAAACACTGGATAAATTTCACGATGGTGTCCGTGTGCTGGCAGGTTGATACATTATTACTCAGCATATGATATGGCATCCCGGGAATCTAAGTTCCTAGCTCTGCACAGACACTGTAACAGTCCCCAGGCTGCAAGTGGGTTTTGTTATAGAGTCATAGAGTCAAACAGCATGGAAGCAGACCTTTCGGTCCAACCAGTCCATTCCAACCATAATCCCAAACTAAACCAGTCCTTCCTACCTGCTCCTGGCCCATATCTCTCCTTTCCTATTCATGTACTTATCTAAGTGTCTTTTAAACATTGTAACATCCTCAGGAAGCTCATTCCACACACAAACCACCCTCTGTGGAAAGAATTTGCCCCTCATGTCTTTTTGAAATGTCTCTCCTCTCACTTTAAAAACGTGCCCTCGAGTCTTGAAACCCCCAATCCTTGGGAAAAGACAACTATCATTAACTCTATCTGTAACTCTCATTATTTTATAAACTTCTGTAAGGTCACCTCTCGAACTCCCAGTGAAAAAAGTCCCAGCCTTTCTTTATAGCTCAAACCTTCCATGCCCGGCAATATCCTGGGAAACCTCTTCTGAATGCTCTCCACCATGATAATATCCTTCCAGTAACTGGGCGACCAGAACTGGACACAGTATTCCAGAAGGGGCCTCACCAATATCCTGTACAACCTCAACATGACGTTCCCAACTCCTGTACTCAAAGGACATCGCAGGTTGATTTGTACACAAGTTGGACGCAATGCAGTAAGATGTGAAGCAGCTCTTGTAGTTACAGGAAACGCTTGTTTGTCGGTCTTTAAAATAACACCCTTGTACAGGATCACATTCCTATGTATGAGTGTTTGTAAATCAGGAACCCCCTGGAACACTCGATCCTATTTCCCTGTTTTGGTTCGGTATCCATCATTATTCCCTGCCTACCAGTCTATCAATTCTCGTCACCTATTTATGTCAGTACTGCGCACTAATCCACCCCTGAATAAGCTAGCTACAATGTTAACGCCTCCCAGGAGAGGAAATAGTTCTCTCTATCTACCCAATCAAATTGTTTATTTGTCTTCAATGCCTTAATTAATACTCCATACTCCAAGGAAAACAAGAGTAAAATTGTTCAGGGTAGCATAAAATCTGGTCAGGATTGGCTTAAACGATCACATCGCTGGTACAATGTTTGTACAGAAGCCAAGTTGCTCTGTATTCAAACAGCTGGGACTGCATGAATGAGACAGAAAGAGCTTTGTGTTTACCAATAGCTTGGCTGTTAGCATTAATCAACCACTGACTAAAGTGAATCAGAAGATGTAAGTTATTCACCAGAAGCAGCTCCTGTGTTTCTGTGAATCACACTTGCACCTGTGAGGCAAAGGAATGTAAGATCCAGTTCCACTCCAGAGATTTAAATACACAACTTGAGGGTGGACAGTGCCAGTGCAGTGCTGAGGGAGTGCTGCATTGTTGGAGGGGCTGTCTCTCAGATGGTTTGTTAAACTAAAGCCCCAGCTGTCCTTTTAAACTGAGAGCACCAGTTTCCTCATTTCCCCTTTCCCCCACCTCACCCCAGCTCCAGCTTTCCAGCTCAGCACCGTCTCCATGACCTGTCCTACCTGCCTATCTTCCTTTCCACCTATCCACTCCACCCTCCTCTCTGACCTATCACCTTCATCCCCACCCCCATTCACCCATTGTACTTTTTGCTACCTTCCCCCACCCTCCTTCCTGACCTATCATCTTCATCCCCACCCCCACTCACCTATTGTACTCTATGCTACTTTCTCCCCAACCCCACCCTCCTCTCATTTATCTCTCCACCCTTCAGGCTCTCTGCCTGTATTCCTGATGAAGGGCTTTTTCCGGAACGTCGATTTTCCTGCTCCTCTGATGCTGCCTGAACTGCTGTGCTTTTCCAGCACCACTTTAATCCAGACTCTGGTTTCCAGCATCTGCAGCCCTTGTTTTTACCTGAGAGCAAGAGTTCCCAAAGTTACTATTTTACAAATGAGAAGAGTATTTTCCCAGCCAATGTTTAGTCCGCTCCAATATTGGACTGGGGTGTACAAAGTTAAAAATCACACAACACCAGGTTACAGTCCAACAGGTTTATTTGGAAGCACTAGCTTTCAGAGCGCTGATGGTCACAACCACCTGATGAAGGAGCAGCACTCTGAAAGCTAGTGCTTCCAATTAAACCTGTTGGACTATAACCTGGTGTTCAATATTGCTGATATCCTCATTATTTCAATGCTTGATCGGGAAACTTGCTGTACACGGTCTTGGCCACTCATATGTCCTTAAATTACATCAATTGCAAACTAGCCCCAGCAACATATCCATATCATTTAACCCTTTCAGCCCCAGGACCATTCTGGAGAATGGTATTGTCACAGCTGCTCCCAGTATATCACACAGTGACCCATACCTGTCAATGGAAGTTGCTCATTTAGCTCCCTTTTGGACTTTTTTGGAGTCTTTCAACCTAAAAATAACCGGCAGCAAAGCTTTAGTTTTAAACAAGACCAGAGATTAGTTGATCTGAGTAAATTTTGGAGCAAGAAAATATCCAAAATATCAACTTAGAAAAGAGTCGCCAATTAAGCATGGTCTTCGATGACTCAAATACACAATAGGCAGTGCCTGGAGGGACTCATAGCAGATATATTTCCCAGCTCCTTGCTCTGGCCAGAAATGCCACTAAAGGACATAATGGCCTGTGGTATTATCGCTGGGCTGTTAATCCAGAGACCCAGGTAATGTTGGCAGGTGGTGGAATTAAATTTCAATTTTTAAAAAAGTGGAATTAAGAGTCTAATGATGTCGATTGTCAAGGAAAGAAAAACATCTAGTTCACTGAGGTCATTTTAGGGCCATCCTTACCTGGTCTGGCCTACCTGTGACCCATAGGTAATTAGGGATGGACAATAAATGCTGGCCTAGCCAGTGACACCAACAACCTCCCCCCTCCCCCCCGCCCCCGCCTCCCACCAACATGCTATGAATGAAAAACGAATCACAGAATGGTTACAGCACATTGGGCCCCCCATGACTCTTCAAACAAACATCATTACCTTCTTTTCCCCATCTCCCTACAGACTATTTTCATCCAATGCCCCAATGGAAGCTGTCTCTATCACATCTCCAGGCAATGCATTCCAGACCCTAACCAGTCACTGAGTGAGAGAGTTTTTGTTTTCACCCCTTCCCTGCTTCTGCACATCATTTTAAATCTGCTCCTCTCATTCTTGTTTTTGTTTATGAGTTGAACTAACTTCTCCCTATCCACTCTATCCAGTTCACTCAGAATTGTGAAAACTTCTGTCAAATCTCCCACCAGCTTCTTCTCTGCAGTACAAACAGTCCCAATTTCATTAATCTATCCTCATTGCTGACATTTCTTATCCTGGGAACCACATTCATAAATCACTCTGCATCCTCATCAATGCATTCACGTCTTTCCTATAATGCAGCATCTACACCATACATGTATTGTGAAAATTTTTGTCTATTGACATATTGTAGGGAGGTGATTGTGGAGACTGGTTCACCAGATTTTCCCACCTGTCTACCTTTCAGGTCAATTCATTGCAGGATGGCACTGATCAGGTGCATGAACCTTTCTGCCCCTGTCCACCCTCATGCTATCACGAGGGGGCATAGCTTTAAATTAAAGGGTGGTAGGTTTAGGACAGATGTTAGGGGTAGATTCTTTACTCAGCGAGTCGTGAGTTCATGGAATGCCCTGCCAGTAGCAGTGGTGGACTCTCCCTCTTTATGGGCATTTAAACGGGCATTGGATAGGCATATGGAGGATAGGGGGCTAGTCTAGGTTAGGTGGGCTTGGATCGGCGCAACATCGAGGGCCAAAGGGCCTGTACTGCGCTGTATTGTTCTGTGTTCTATGTTAGCAGAGACTGCACTGAGGAAACAAAACCAAAGCTACCAGTAATTGCACAGTTAAGAGAAAAGATAAGAATAATAGTGTGCACATTGAAACTGTAACATTGAAAAGGGTCAAAGATGTGATGTTTTTAGGAGATGTGATGGCAAGGATTGCCAAAGAAGGATTGCAGGAGGAACTCCGTGTCAGGTGGAGAGGTGTAAGGAGTGAAGTCAAGAGCTGAGGGCCCAGACAGCTGAAGGCATGATGCTCAATGGATAGAGGACAACAGGTTCTTTGACTTTGGATGTTGGTTGTGGGAGAGGACAAGGAAGGCTCTCCTGGCAGCACCTTCCAAACCTGCGACCACTAGCACCAAGGTAGACAAGGGCAACAGATACATGGGAACACCACCCCCTGCAAGCCGTTCACCATCTTGGAAATATATTGCCATTTCGTCCCTGATGTTGAGTGAAAATCCTGGAACTCCCTCCTTAACAACCAAGTGGACCACAGCAATTCAAGAAGGTGAGATACCACAGTCTTCTCAAGGGGCAATGTTAGGCCAGACCAGTGACACCCATGACTCATGAACAATTTTTTTTAAAAATCACAGTTATAACAATTAGATAAAAGGTAGCTGCAGTGCCAAACAGCATCAACATCACCAGATAGAGAATTGATTTTTGTCCACTTGTTATTCAGGGTAATACAAGTTGATTAAAAAAAAACAATTCCTTCTCAGGTGATAAGACATGTCACAGTAAGCTTGACACCAAACATCACAAGGCACTCTCAGGAAACATACCGTAAATAAAATAACAGCTCCTTCCACTCTCTGGGAGCTGTAAATTAGAGTTTTAAATCCCTGTCAGTTGTCTGATTGCATGCTAATGATCTATTGATCTTGATGGAAATGCAACAACTACAAATCTTTCCTGGTTTCACCATCAGAGGCGGATTGAGCATTAAGTATTGCTTGCTCCAGTCAATTTATAGTGTCAAGTGTCAAATACAATAAAGTACTTAATCCAATGAGGCAAAGCAGCTTTTATTGAACTGTAGGGGTATTTACTTAAATCCTTTGTCTTTAAGACCCCATTAATGAACATTGTGCATTAACCATGTGCTCTGTTACTTTAATATGCTCACTCCTACAGTAATTACATATACAGAAAAGCTCATTTGCTTCTGTTATCTTGTATTAGCTTGCCATTAACCCAGCTCCAAGGGAGAACCTGATCAACAAATATCAGTCAAATGGAGTTTTGGACGTGGTCAGGAGAAATGCTGACCTGAAGGTAACAGGTGATGAGGCATCAAATGGGTCAGTCCAGGAGGTGGATGGATAACATTCAGATTGAGATTCTAGGACTGATGTCAGGAGAGTGTTCCCAACTGCCCAGGCTGATCAAAGAGTGTGGCACTGGAAAAGCCCAGCCAGACAGGCAGCACCCGAGGAGCAGGAGAGTCAACATTTCGAGCATAAGCTCTTCATCAGGAATGAGGCTTGTGGGCCGGGGGGGCTGAGAGATATATGGGAAGGGGTGGGTCTGGGGGGAAGGTAGCTGAGAATGCGATAGGTAGATAAAGTTGGAGGTGAATGTGATAGGTCGGAGAGGAGGGTGGAGCCGATAGGTGGGAAGGAAGGTGGACGGGTAGGACAGGTCATGACGGTGGTGCTGAGTTGGAAGGTTGGATCTGGGTTAAGGTGGGGGGAGGTGAAATGAGGAAACTGCTGAAATCCACATTGATCTCTGTGAATGTTCAGGGGCAGTTAGTGAGTGTGGAGGACCTGGGCTCCATCAGATTCCTTGTTAGAGGTGGAGGCTGTGGTGAGGGCTGGGGGTAGGAAAGAGGGATGAACTCGGGGAGGGTGGGGATTGAGGTGTAGGAGTTCAGAAAATGGAGGGGCTGATTGTCCACTTCAGTACAGGACGGGATTACAGCTATTGGGAATATTTGAACAATCACTTCTAGATGAAAGGGGGAACTGAAGGGCTTTTACCTGAAACGTCGATTTCGAAGCTCCTTGGATGCTGCCTGAACTGCTGTGCTCTTCCAGCACCACTAATCCAGAATCTGGTTTCCAGCATTTGCAGTCATTGTTTTTACCTCGGAACTTTGACCAGAACAGGTCTTCAATATTACGAACAGACTGGACAGCATATGCACAGAGAGAACATTTCCACTTGTGAGCAAATCCAAAACAACAGACCAGAATTACTAGATCGTGGGAAATAGTGGAAATGTGTTCACACAGGAAATGGTTTCAACATGGAACTGACCATCACACGAAGCCATCCGCATAAATAGCTTCAATGGTTTTAAAAGGAACCTCAATGAGTACACGAGAGAAAAGGAGAACAAGCTGCTGAGATAAGGCAGATGGAACAGGAGAAGATTCCAGTGAATTATAAACACCAGCTCAGACTGGATGGGCCAAATGGCCTGTTTTTGTTTCCTATACTTTATGCCATTGACCCAGAAATCCAAACAGGGCCGCTGTGGTCGTGGGGTGGATCCAGTCCTTCTGCTGATTACACTGGGCAAAGATCAGCCTGGACCCTACTCTCCGGAGTTCCAGCCTGAACCCCTCTCTGTCCTTTTAAGCTTCTCCAAACATATACTTTTGAATAAACCTTTGATCACCTATCCTGATATTAGATTAGATTAGATTACTTACAGTGTGGAAACAGGCCCTTCGGCCCAACAAGTCCACACTGCCCCGCCGAAGCGCAACCCACCCATACCCCTACATCAACCCCTTACCTAACACTACGGGCAATTTTTAGCATGGCCAATTCACCTGACCTGCACATCTTTGGACTGTGGGAGGAAACTGGAGCACCCGGAGGAAACCCACGCAGACACTGGGAGAACGTGCAAACTCCACACAGTTAGTCGCCTGAATTGAACCCGGATCTCTGGCGCTGTGAGGCAGCAGTGCTAACCACTGTGCCACCGTGCCGCCCATATCTTCTTCTGTGGCTCCGTTTCAGATTTTGACTGACGCTCACTCCTGTTAGTCAGACATTCATGTCCCACTGCAGAGATCTGAGCAAATGAATCTCCCCAGCAGTCCCACCGCAGTACTGCGGGAGTGCTGTACTGTTATCAAACAGAGCCCAGGACTGCCCCATCATGTTAGTGTGAAAGATCCCAGGGCACTATTTCGAAGAGGTACACGGGGGGCTCTTACTTGTATTCTGGGCCAGTGTTTATTCCCTAACTAATATTGTTTAAAAATACAGATTATCTGGTTATTGTAACACCATTGTTTGTGAGAATTTGTTCTGTACAAACCAGCCGCTGTGATCCCTGCAACTCGACAAAGCTTACATTTCAAAAGTACTTCCATCGGCAGAGGTCACGAAAGGTGCAATATAAATGCTAGTCCTTTTTTATCTTTAATCTGTTCGTGTCACTTGCTGCTGCCACATCTAACAGGAGATTTTTATTTTCCCCACATGTATCATTTCCTTGTCACAGCAGTCAGACAGCAGCTTCCTCTGAATGTGCAAGCTTGTCAAAATCCCACTCTAATTACACCAGCGGCTCCTGTGTCAAAGTCGCTGACTGATTCTGAAATGGTTTCACTAGAAATTGGTTTCTCTCCTGTTGCCCTCCTTCAGCAGGGTACAGGGAACATCAGATCGACTGATCTCTAATCATAAAATTGAGAGCTGACCTGACTCTCCTAGAGCAGTAGTAGTGAGGGAGTGCTGCACTGTCAGGGGTGTTGACTTTAAGGTCAGGCTATCCCTGCAGTGTTGTTGTAAAAGACCCCAATGCAGTTTAGGTACAGATCAAGCGTGTTCCAGGTGGATGAGCAAAGAAGATTCAGGACAGATCTCCCGCTGTTCCTATAATCTGAACAAATAATGCTGAAAACGACTTTCACAAAGCAGTGGTTTCTTAGAGTTCAATTCACTGCTGACAAATGCTCATTCAGCACAATGCTCCCCACTGTCTCTTTCTGCCTTATTTGATGGAATTACACTAAACCCATCAGTCATTTGGCCTTGAGTCATATGGGAAGACCTGTGAGTAAGATAAACCATAGTAGGATAATTCCTTTCTAGTGATTTGGCTTCATTCCACCACCACATCTAAATGAAGCTCAACAGCAATGTGAGAAGCTGCTGATTCTGACCTACTCAAAGAATGTGTTCAGGTGAGTTGCAAATGAGTGGTCACCGAAGGACCACCAAACTGCCAGAGACCCGGGTTCAATTCCCGCCTCAGGTGACTGACTGTGTGGAGTTTGCACGTTCTCCCCGTGTCTGCGTGGGTTTCCTCCGGGTGCTCCGGTTTCCTCCCACAGTCCAAAGATGTGCAGGTTAGGTGAATTGGCCATGCTAAATTGCCCGTAGTGTTAGGTAAGGGGTAAATATAGGGGTATGGGCGGGTTGCGCTTCGGCGGGGCGGTGTGGACTTGTTGGGCCGAAGGGCCTGTTTCCACACTGTAATGTAAAAAAAAAATGAGTTGTTAAAGCAAGGCTCTATCAGTATTTTCAAGGAGGTGCTGAGTGGATTGAGGTCGAGATCACCATGATCTATCTGAATGACAGGGTAGGCTCAATAGCCTGAAAGGCTTCTTCCTTTTCCTCTGATCCAAACAAATTGTAATTCACCAGAACAATAGGTGGATTCAAAATTGCCTTAGATTTAGATTTTAGATTTTAGACTTTATTGTCACGTGTACAGAAATACAGGGGTACAGTGGAAAGTTTGTAATGTCACCTCATACTGAGCCATCTTAGGTACCAAGGCACCCAGGTACAAAGGAGTAAGAAAAACAAGTTTAAAAAGTTAACCATTAATTCATAAAATAGTAGAAAAATAAAGAAATAGGTAATAGTTTCCTTTAAAGTCTTTCATAGTTTAAACCAGGAAAATAAAGAAATAAGTTAAAAGTTCAACAGGCTTTGATGAATCCTCCATTTATCTCACTTTTCTGACTGTTCTTGATGCCTCCAGCACAGATACCATCACTGCCGCCTCTCTATACCCCATCGTGCCTCAGGAACATCCCCGGGCAGGATCCACTCACACGCCAAGTCGAGACACCGCCAATGAGCTGCTAGGAGACCAAGCCAAGACCCACACCATTCCACTGAGAAACCAGGCCGGGACCCATCATCCCACCCAGAGACCAGGCCAGGACCCATCATCCCACCTAGAGACCAGGCCGGGACCCATCATCCCACCCAGAGACCAGGCCGGGACCCACCATCCCACCCAGAGACCAGGCCGGGATCCACCATCCTACCTAGAGACCAGGCCAGGATCCACCATTCCACCCAGAGACCAGGCCGGGATCCATCATCCCACCCAGAGAACAGGCCGGGATCCATCATCCCACCCAGAGACCAGGTCTAGACCCATCATCCCACCCAGAGGCCAGGCCTAGACCCACCATCCCACCCAGAGACCAGGCCGGGATCCACCATCCTACCTAGAGACCAGGCCAGGATCCACCATTCCACCCAGAGACCAGGCCGGGATCCATCATCCCACCCAGAGAACAGGCCGGGATCCATCATCCCACCCAGAGAACAGGCCGGGATCCACCATCCACCCAGAGACCAGGCCGGGATCCACCACCTCACCTAAAGACCAGGCCGGGATCCACCATCTCACCTAAAGACCAGGCCGGGATCCATTATTCCAACTAGAGACCAGGCCGGGACATGTCATGAGCCTTCATTGTATCTAACCAGGTTTTACTCACAGCCAATGAGTAGCCAGCTGAGGCTACAAGACAGAGATTTAGGTGAGGCAGGCTTTAACATATAAACAGAAAAGGAAGAGAGAATTGAATTTCTATAGCACCTATCAGGATTTCAGGACATCCCAAAGCGTTAATGAAAGTGATTTTCAAGAGTGGTCACCGAAGGACATTCTCCAGCTGATTTGTGCACAGCAAGCTCCCACAAACAACACTGAAGTAAATGAGCAGATAACTACTTTTACTGTTCATAAAAACAACAGAGTGGGTCGTGATCTGCTACAGAAAGTGGTGGATGTGGGTGCAGTTACAATGTTTAAAAGACATTTGGATAAGTACATAAATAGGAAAGAGTTGAAGGGATATAGGCCAATTGCAGGCAGGCGGGATTAGTTTAATTTGGGATTATGGTCAGGATGCACTGGTTGGACCGAAAGGTCTATGTCCGTGTTGTATGACTCTACAAAAGAATTGCCAATGCGGGAAGTCAGAAACAAAATCAGAAATTGCTGGAAAAACTCAGCAGGTCTCACATCCTCTGTGGAGAGAAATCAGAGTTCACGTTTTGGGTCCAGTGACCCTTCCTCAGAGTTTTCTGGTCACGGTGGGGGGCTGGATTTCCAGAGCTCTGGGCCTCAGAAGATGTAGACAAACTGTCTGTCATGACCAGTCTGCATCTCATTCAATTCCCTGGGACTCTGCAATGGGTGTTGGTCTATAAAATAAGACTTCACTTAACGAAGGAGCACAACTCCGAAAGCTTGTGATTTTAAATAAACCTGTTGAACTATAACCTGGTGTCATGTGACTTCTGACTTTAAAAATTAAGAGGAATCTGTAAACTGAGAGAAACATTCTTGCGGCTCACGCAGGGTCATTAGAGATAGTCAGGTTTATTCAGGGCGTTACTGTTTTCACACTGCGTTCTGTTTTTATTGTACACAGAACAGTACAGTACATGCAATTCAGGTCTGTGATCGAGGGGAATCACTTAACTGTAACCCAGCATTTCACAAAGTACAGATCTTGTCGTGGTTGATTGAAGCTGCTACAGTTTGAAAGGTGCAGTGTAATAGTGTGTGAAGCAGCCCTTTTACCTTCTCATCAATCATTCTGACAGACGGTGAGATAAAGGTGCCACTGCATAAAGCAAGCAGCACTCAAGGAAGCTTGAACAAGATGTAGCTGGCTCATTGAGGACTGCTTGGTTTTGTATTACTGCTTTCAGGGACAGGTAGCACAGGGTAGGCAGCTCTCTATTAGCTCAGAAGGATTGGGAAGGCCTGGAATGGGACCTCTGTAATATATGCCAACCATCTGGCTGTGGCTCAGTGCTGGGCATGTTATCAAAAAGACGGGGCAAGGCAGGGGGCTGTGGATTCACATTTCCACCCCAGAAAGGAACATACAAATTAGGAACAGGATAAAGTCATTTAGTCCTCAACAATTACACAAAAACTGAGCAATTGTTTATTATTATCTTGCTGTTATCAGGACCTTACTGTGGATAGATTGGTAATGTTCCATGTTATTATAGCAGTGGCTGCAAGTATTTCATTAGCTGTAAAACACTTGGGGGGAGCAGTCTTTTTTTTAAATTCATTCACAGGGTGAGGGTGTCACTGGCTAGGTCAACATTTATTGCCCGTCCCTAATTGCCCAGAGGGCAGCTTAGAGTCAACCACATTGCTGTGGGACTAAGTTACACCAGGTAAGGATGCCAGGTAAGGATGGCAGTTTCCTTCCCTCAAAGACATTAGTGAACCTGATGGGTTCTTTCAACAATTGACATGGTTTCATCATTCCAGATTTATTTAATTAAATTTGAATTCCACCATCTGCCCTGGCAGGATTTGAACCCGGGTCCCCAGAACATTCAGTACAAGCAAATTACTGCAGATGCTGGAATCTGAACTGAAAACAACAAATGCTGAAAATTACAGCATCCATAGGAGAAAGAGAGAGAGAGCTAACATTTCAAGTCAAGATGACTCTTCCTCTTCTGAAGATCAGAAATAAAATCAGACATTGCTGATAAAACTCAGGTCTAGATGACTCTTCATCTTCAACGTTAGCTTGCTCTCTATCCGCCTGACCCTTTGGGATCTCCAGCACTTTTTGGTTTCCCCGGAACGTTACCTGGGTCTCTGGATTAACAGTTCAGTGATAATGCTAGGTCACCACCAACACTTGTGAGGGGTTATGTGAGCATAGCTTGTTTCTCCTTGTATTGACACTATGTTCGAAAAGAACTATCGAGAATGATTGAATAATGGAACAGTATGGCAGACAAGAAGGCCATTCAGCCCACTGTGTGTGTGTGCTGTTGCCTTAGGTTCAATGAAGCTTCTCGACCAGCTGCATGTAGAGGTTCCAGCTGCCTGCTCATTAACCAGGGCTGACATGACTCGATTAATCGCTTCTGAAATTACCAATGTTTCCAAGCCAAGAGATTCTGTTTGAACATGTCTGCATTTGCAGACAGCTATTGTGTGGGATCAGATTACCCTGTACCTGTCTCCCCTCTCTCAGAGACAGCTGGGTTTCATCCAAATGTTAAACAAGGAACTAGCCTGGCTCCACTCCAATACTGCGAAAACCAGCTGGAGAACCAGGGGAGCCTTCCTGTGTCACAGACAGAAACCTGCCACACGGCAGGGGTTAGGGGCTCATCAACACCCAGAGTGGAGGGGATGGACTCAACAGTCAGAAGGGGAAAGTTCAAAGTGAGGTCTGCCTGGGATGACTGTGGGATCTCTCCACATTAATACTGTGACTTGAATCTGCATGCCTCCAATAGATCTGGAATCATGGTGCTATAAACAAACAAACATTTATTGGCTATTTACATTTTTTTTACAGGGTTTGACTGTTACAAAGACACAGTGAGGCTTTAGACCCGACCAGAGGAACCTCTGACATGGTCTTTGCTGACAGACAAATCCGAGAGAAATGTTGAGAATAGCAGCTACCCGTCTCTTCAAAGATCAATTGCCCTCAGGTAACAATGTTAAATATCACCTTGTGGGCAAATGACTTTGTCTCAGTCACGTCCACACGTAAACAAGACTGACCATCCGGAGACACACGGGCCTGTATGAGGGTGACTTGGGGTCATTGTCCACTCTGCACCAGATTTACAAAACACCATCAATCTCTTCAATTCTGCATTTTAAGAGACATTGTTCAACTCTGATACAGGGGACAGAGCGGGATGATCAACCACAATCATCTTGAATGGCGAAGCAGGCTCGAAGGGCCGAAGGGTCTATTCCTGCTGAAGTTTTCAGCATTTCTGCTAAAAGCTGTAGCCCAACCGAGAGCTGGTCAGTCTACTATTCCACCTCCCAGAAATGTTATTTATTTATTCTCAGGATGAGGGTATCACTGGTTAGGCCCAGCATTTATTGCCCATCTCTAATTGCCCAGAGAGGGCAGATGAGAGTCAACCACATTGCTGTGGGTCTGGAGTCATATGTAGGCCAGACCAGGCAAGGATGGCAGATTCCTTCCCTAAAGGACATTCATGAACTGAATGGTTTTTCTGACAATCATTTCATGGTCATCATTAGTCCCTTAATTCCAGATTCTTTACTGAATTCTAGTTCCTCTATCTGCTGTGTCAGGATTTGAACTCAAGCATGAGAGTCATAGAGATGTACAGCACAGAAACAGACTCTTCAATCCAACCCGTTTATGCCGACCAGATATCCCAACCCAATCTAGTCCCACCTACCAGCACCCGGCCCATATCCCTCCAAACCCTTCCTATTCATATACCCATCGAGATACCTTTTAAATGTTGTAATTGTACCAGCCTCCACCACTTCCTCTGGCAGCTCATTCCATACACGTACCACCCTCTGTGTGAAAAAGTTGCCCCTTAGGTCCCTTTTATATCTTTCCCCTCTTACCCTAAACCTATGCCCAACCCCAGGGAAAAGACCTTGTCTATTTACCCTATCCATGCCCCTCATGATTTTATAAACCTCGATAAGGTCACCCCTCAACCTCCAACACTCCAGGGAAAACAGCCCCAGCCTGTTCAGCCTCTTCCTATAGCTCAAATCCTCCAACCCTGGCAACATCCTTGTAAATCTTTTCTGAACACTTAGTTGAGTGACTGGAGTCAAAATATTCCAGGTGAAGGGCTCCTGCCCGAAACGTTGAATTTCCTGCTCCTTGGATGCTGCCTGACCTGCTGTGCTTTTCCAGCAACACACTCCCCGCTCTAATCTCCAGCATCTGCAGTCCTCACTGTCTCCTTTCTGGAGTCATAGTCTAGTCATGATATCACTAGGACGCTGCTTCCCCTACATGTTGTGAAAGAGACTCTGGAATGTATTGAGCACATCCTACAGCTCACTCAAAAGGCCACCATTGATGAGGAGATTGAACACCAGCTCAGTTTTTTTTACCAGTGAGTACCTCAGTGAGTGTTTGACATTCCAGACCTCCACAAATTAAGGTGAGTGCTCACCTACAGAGCAGCAGTCATTACCACATACCTGTACTGCACTGAGACCCGGACTGTGGATCAGTTATATAAAGAGCTCTCGGGAGATTTCACCAGCAATGCCTCAGTCGCAGTCTTGAGATTCAATGGAGAGGGCTATCCAATAAACACTTCTGTCCATCTACCAGCCAGCTCTGCCAAAAATCAAACATAACTCCTCAACATTAACTACAATGGGTTCCATTCTGTGTCTCCTTGGCCAGATCCTCTCTCAAACAGTCTGTGTTCAAGAGGAAGTCAAGGACGATACTCAGAGGCTCTCCTGGAAGCTCAGCAACATTGACGCTCCTGAGTGTAAGGAGCTCGCTGACCATAGTACAAAATGGTCTATCCAGTTGCATTATGTTATGAGTCCAAATGCTTTCATGTTGAGACATCTCACTGGCAGCGAGGGAGAGAGAGCGTGAAAGTGGGTCTGATAACCCACAAACCAATAACTCGTGGGATATTCTGTCCCGTGTGCCAAGCAGGGGTCAGCTAGTCCAGAATCAGCCTGACCAGTCCCGGAATAATCCACAGCACAGTCTCACAGCAGATATCACCCTCCGATCAAGATGACAAGAAATTGGAGAGAAAGGTCTGTCTTCAGAGGAGAATTTGGCACTCGATCCCAAAAGGGAGTGAACAGTATCAGCGCCCCGAGGGGAAGCTCAATAAACACAAGAAGGAGAAGGGATCGGAAGGGTCAGCTGATAGGGTGAGAGAATGGTCATACAGACCAGCAGTTGGACTGAATGGCCTGTGCTGTACTCTGCACCAGACCTTCTCTCTGGGAGGCCTGGATGATGGTTGTCTTCTCTTTCCACAAGGAGAGGAAGACCTATCCCAGCCTCTATCTCACTGCAGTGGACAGGCAGGAGGCTGAGGGAACACAGCAAAGCAGGCAGCATCAGGAGGGAGAGGGACACAGCAAGGCAGGCAGTATCAGGAGGGAGAGGGACACAGCAAGGCAGGCAGTATCAGGAGGGAGAGGAACACAGCAAGGCAGGCAGCATCAGGAGGGAGAGGAACACGGCAAGGCAGGCGGTTTCAGGAGGGAGAGGGACACAGCAATGCAGGCAGTATCAGGAGGGAGGGGGACACAGCAAGGCAGGCAGCGTCAGGAGGGAGGGGAACACAGCAAGGCAGGCAGCATCAGGAGGGAGGGGGACACAGCAAGGCAGGCGGTATCAGGAGGGAGAGGGACACAGCAAGGCAGGCAGTATCAGGAGGGAGAGGAACACAGCAAGGCAGGCGGTATCAGGAGGGAGAGGGACACAGCAAGGCAGGCAGTATCAGGAGGGAGAGGGACACAGCAAGGCAGGCAGTATCAGGAGGGAGAGGGACACAGCAAGGCAGGCAGCATCAGGAGGGAGAGGGACACAGCAAGGCAGGCAGTATCAGGAGGGAGAGGAACACAGCAAGGCAGGCAGCATCAGGAGGGAGAGGGACACAGCAAGGCAGGCAGTATCAGGAGGGAGGGGGACACAGCAAGGCAGGCAGTATCAGGAGGGAGAGGGACACAGCAAAGCAGGCAGCATCAGGAGGGAGAGGGACACAGCAAGGCAGGCAGTATCAGGAGGGAGGGGAACACAGCAAGGCAGGCAGTATCAGGAGGGAGAGGAACACAGCAAGGCAGGCAGTATCAGGAGGGAGGGGAACACAGCAAGGCAGGCAGCATCGGGAGGGAGAGGGACACAGCAAGGCAGGCAGTATCAGGAGGGAGGGGGACACAGCAAGGCAGGCAGTATCAGGAGGGAGAGGGACACAGCAAGGCAGGCAGTATCAGGAGGGAGAGAAGTCGATGTTTCAGGTACAACCTTCGTCTTGTTGGTTTAATTTGGATTCCAGCATCTGCAGCTTTTTAGCCTCTTTCTGATTGCGAGCTTCAAGCTGGCCAATCAGAATGGCTGTGGGGCAGGGGGTAGGGGCAGGGTTCAGAAACCTTCAGGATCTGTGCCCATATGCTCCCACTTGCCCAGCCGGCCACATTCTGCTTCGCTCCTTTGTTTTGTTCTTCATTTCACCATCGTATCAAAGTCCGGCTGGGGTGGAGTAAGGTGAAGGTGAGGGTGGTGGATCCGGGAGTCTGTCCCTCATGGCCATAGGGGCTGCAGCTTTATTGAAGGCTTCACCGTCGGTGGATCTGGCCTGTTTGCCATGGCGATGGTGGCTACAGCGTTTGGCTCCAGCGTGGTTCTACTTGGTTCCTTGTTGCTATGATGGCGATGCGATGGTTTCGGTTTTGGTTCTGGTGGGTCTTAAAGGCCACTTCACGGGGACACCTTGGTGACAGAGTCTGTAGCTGCTCCAGACCCAGGAGCAATGGAGGGAGCAAACGTTGAACTTTGTCCTAACTTGGTCTCAAATATTTCTTTTTATATCCTCCATAATTAAAATGGCACTGAATTATGGCAACTTATGTCCATCTCTGAATTTTCATAAATTCAAATGACAATAAATTACAAACAAAAAATGAATTACTGAAAAAGTTCAAAAGGTCATCTTTATTTATTTCAACAACATAACATAATCCATCTCTGTGGTTAAACCACGAGAAATAATGTTTTTCAAATGCATTATACTGTGACGGCCTGAACTCTCCCAAGAGTCGATTTGGCTAATACTTTCTGTCCTGAAGTCTGGAACTAATATTTAAAAATCCAAAAAAAAATTTCTCTTCAACCCTGAGTTGTGGTTAAATGTTCCCTGCTGGAACCAAGGGATTAATTCAAATTACTAGACTGATCCCATTGCATTCACTCAAAACAACAACACAACAGAGAAAGGGCTTTCTTTTTATTCAAGGGGTAAGAGTGACAGAAGCTAGGCCAGTATTTATTGCTCAGCTCAGAGAGAAGTTAAAAGTCAACCACATTGCTGTGGGTCTGGGGTCACGTAGGCCAGACCAGGTAAGGATGGCTGATTCCTTCCTTAAAGGGCATTAGTGAACTAGAATCACAGGGGAGGCAATGGTCTTGTGTACACTCGCTAAACCTCTTAATCTAGAAGTTCAGCTAATGTTCTGGGGATTTGGGCTCAAATCCCACCATGGCAGATGATGCAATTTGCATGCAATAAAGAATATGGAATTAAGAGTCTAACGAGGGCTGTGAAGCAATTGTCAGAAAAAACGATCTGTTTCTTTGATGTCCTTCAGGGAAGGAAATCTGCCATCCTTACCTGGTCTGGCCTACATGTGACTCCAGACCCACATCAATGTGGTTGACTCTGAATACCCTCTGGGCAGTTAGGGATGGACAATTAACACTGGCCTAAACAGTGATGCCCTCATCCTGTGAATGAGTGAAAAAGAGGAGGCTTTTCAGACAATCAACAATGGATTCATGGTCATCATTAGACTGGTTTTTATTGAATTCAAACCCCACCATCTGCCGTGGTGGGAATCAAGCCCAGGTCCCCAGGACATTACCAGGGTCTCTGGATCCATAGTTTAATGATAATACCACCAGGTCATCATTTCCCCTGAAGAAGAAGGGGGTGGGCAGAAGAACAGAGTGGGGCAGGAGACAGGGAAGGAGGGGGGAAAGAGTTTTTTTATTCACTTGTGGGATGTGGGCGTTAGTGGCTAGCCCAGCATTTATTGCCCTTCCCTGGTTACCCAGAGGGCATTGCTGTGGGTCTGGAGTCACATGTAGGCCAGACCAGTCCATGTGCTGTAGGTAGACCCACAATGCCCTGAGGGAGGGAATTTCAGGATTTTGATCCAGTGACACCGCAGGAACAGTGATATATTTCCAAGTCAGGATGGTGAGTGGCTCGGAGGGGAACTTGCAGGGGCTGGTGTTCCCATGTATCTGCTGCTCTTGTCCTTCTAGATGGACATGGTTGTGGGTTTTGAAGGTGCTGCCTGAGGATCTTTGGTGAATTTCTGCAGTGCATCTTGTAGATGATACATACTGCTGTTACTGAGTGTCAGTTAGCTCAGTGTCTGGATGGTAAAAGCAATGACTGCAGATGCTGAAAATCAAATACTGGATTAGTGGTGCTGGAAGAGCACAGCAGTTCAGGCCGCATCCAACGAGCAGCGAAATCAACGTTTAGGGCAAAAGCCCTTCATCAGGAATAAAGGCAGTGAGCCTGAAGCATGGAGAGATAAGCTAGAGGAGGGTGGGGGTGGGGAGAGAGTAGCATAGAGTACAATGGGTGAGTGGGGGAGGAGATGAAGGTAATAAGTCAAGGAGGAGAGGGTGGAGTGGATAGGTGGAAAAGAAGATAGGCAGGTCGGACAAGTCAAGGAGACAGTTACTGAGCTGCAAGTTTGAAACTAGGATGAGGTGGGGGAAGGGGAAATGAGGAAGCTGTTGAAGTCCACATTGATGCCCTGGGGTTGAAGTGTTCCGAGGCGGAAGATGAGGCGTTCTTCCTCCAGGCGTCTGGTGGTGAGGGAGCAGCGGTGAAGGAGGCCCAGGACTTCCATGTCCTCGGCAGAGTGGGAGGGGGAGTTGAAATGTTGGGCCACGGGGCGGTTTGGTTGATTGGTGCGGGTGTCTTGGAGATGTTCCCTAAAGCGCTCTGCTAGGAGGCGCCTAGTCTCCTCAATGTAGAGGAGACCACATTGGGAGCAATGGATACAATAAATGATATTGGTGGATGTGCAGGTGAAACTTTGATGGATGTGGAAGGCTCCTTTAGGGCCTTGGATAGAGGTGAGGGAGGAGGTGTGGGCACAGGTTTTACAGTTCCTGCGGTGGCAGGGGAAAGTGCCAGAATGCGAGGGTGGGTCGTAGGGGGGTGTGGACCTGACCAGGTAGTCACGGAGGGAACGGTCTTTGCGGAAGGCGGAAAGAGGTGGGGAGGGAAATATATCCCTGGTGGTGGGGTATTTTTGGAGGTGGCGGAAATGTCGGTGGATGATTTGGTTGATGCGAAGGTTTGTAGGGTGGAAGGTGAGCACCAGGGGCGTTCTGTCCTTGTTACGGTTGGAGGGGTGGGGTCTGAGGGCAGAGGTGCGGGATGTGGACGAGATGCGTTGGAGGGCATCTTTAACCACGTGGGAAGGGAAATTGCGGTCTCTAAAGAAGGAGGCCATCTGGTGTGTCCTATGGTGGAACTGATCCTCCTGGGAGCAGATACGGCGGAGGCGGAGAAATTGGGAATACGGGATGGCATTTTTGCAAGAGATAGGGTGGGAAGAGGTATAATCCAGGTAGCTATGGGAGTCAGTGGGTTTGTAAAAAATGTCAGTGTCAAGTTGGTCGTCACTAATGGAGATGGAGAGGTCCAGGAAGGGGAGCGAGGTGTCAGAGATAGTCCAGGTAAATTTAAGGTCAGGGTGGAATGTGTTGGTGAAGTTGATGAATTGCTCAACCTCCTCGCGGGAGCACGAGGTGGCGCCAATGCAGTCATCAATGTAGCGGAGGAAGAGGTGGGTAGTGGTGCCGGTGTAATTACGGAAGATCAACTGTTCTACATAGCCAACAAAGAGACAGGCATAGCTGGGGCCCATACGTGTGCCCATAGCTACGCCTTTGGTCTGGAGGAAGTGGGAGGATTAAAAGGAGAAATTGTTAATGGTGAGGACCAGTTCGGCCAAACAAATGAGAGTGTCGGTGGAAGGGTACTTTGGGGACGTCTGGAGAGGAAAAAACGGAGGCCTTGGAGGCCCTGGTCATGGCGAATGGAGGTGTAGAGGGATTGGATATCCATGGTGAAGATAAGGCATTGGGGGCCAGGGAAACGGAAGTCTTGGAGGAGGTGGAGGGCATGGGTGGTGTCTCGAACGTATGTCGGGAGTTCCTGGACTAGGGGGGATAGGACAGTGTCAAGGTAGGTAGAGATGAGTTCAGTGGGGCAGGAGCATGCTGAGACAATGGGTCGGCCAGGGTGGTCAGGCTTGTGGATCTTGGGAAGGAGGTAGAACCGGGCAGTGCGGGGTTCCCGGACTATGAGGTTGGAAGCTGTGGGTGGGAGATCTCCTGAGGTGATGAGGTTCTGTATGGTCTGGGAGATGATGGTTTGGTGATGGGGGGTGGGGTCATGGTCGAGGGAGCAGTAGGAAGAGGTGTCCTCGAGTTGGCGTTTGGCTTCAGCGGTGTAGAGGTCAGTGCGCCAGACTACCACTGCGCCCCCTTTATCCGCTGGCTTGATGGTGAGGTTGGGATTGGAGCAGAGGGATTGGAGGGCTGCGCGTTGTGAGGGTGAGAGGTTGGAGTGGGGGAGGGGGGACGACAGGTTGAGGCTGTTATGTCTAGCTTGCAATACAGAGTGATGCGACCAGCATGGATTCAATTTCCGTACCAACTGAAGGCTTTACCTTCTTAACCTCTTCGCCCACCTGAGACATACTGACCCTCAGTTTAAGACACCTGTCATCTCTCTCTAATGAGGATTATGGTGACATTATCTCTTTACTGACCTAGTGAAGAGGGCCATTAGAAATCAGCCCATTACTGTTGTCCTTGAGTACCCTGGAGACTGGAATTAATTCAGAGCTGCACATTTCTTCACCAAAAGACATTGATGCATCTGATGAGCCCCTCCACTTGTTGTTGGTCACCATTCCTAAGACCAGTTCTCATTCTTGATTTAGTCCAACTAATCAATTTAAATATTTATTTCCAGAAGGCATTTGACTGGGTGCTAAATCAAAGGTTATTGGTAGAGTAGGGTCTCATGGTATGTGGAGAAACATCTAAGTCTGAGTAGGGAATGAACAGCTGGCTGAAACAGAGAGTATGCATAAAGATTTCAGAATGGCAGGTTGTGATCATTAGGATCCCGCACGGGTCTATGCTGGGTCTCAGCTTCCCACCACTCATAGCACTGAGGCAAGTGAAGGTGAGATGCTAAATTTGCAGATAACACCAAACTAGATTGGAAAGTAAATTATGAAAAGGACATGCAGATGGATATGGATAGGTCAGTGAGTGGGCAAAAATCAGGAAGATGGGAAAATATGAAGTTGTTCACTTTGGCAGGAGGAGCAGAAAAGCACAATGTTAGTTAAATGGAGAAGGACTGTAGAATTCTGAGGGGCAAAGGGATTTAAGTGTTCTGGTGCAAGAGTCACCAAAGGTTAGGATGCATGTAATTAAGATAGCTAAGTTTAAGAAGGCACAGGGTCAGGAGTGTGATGGAATACTCCCCACTTGCCTGGATGGGTGCAGCTCCAACAACACTCAACAAGTTCCACACCAACCAGGACAAAGCAGCAGATGAGTATCACATGCACAAACTTGCATTTGCTTCACTGTACTCTGGAGCAGCAGTGTGTATTATCTACAAGATGCCCTGTAGAAATTCACTATAGTGCCTCAGGCAGTACCTTCCAAACACACGACCACTTCCCTCTGGAAGGACAAGGGTAGCAGGTACATGGGAACACCACCCCCTGCAAGTTCCTCTCTGAGCGACTCCCGATCTTGACATGGAAATATATCTCCGTTCCTTCACTGTCGCTGGGTCAGAATCCTGGAATTCCCTCCCTCAGGGTATTGTGGGTCTATCTACAGCACAGTGACTGCAGCGGTTCAAAAAGGCAGCTCACCCCCACCTTCTCAAGGGGCAACTAGGGATGGGCAATAAATGCTGGGTCAATCAAGGGATGGCACAGTGGTTAGCACTGCTGCCTCACAGCACCAGGGACCCAGGTTTGATTCCAGCCTCGGGCAACTGTCTGTGTGGAGTTTGCACATTCTCCCCATGTCTGTATGGGTTTCCTACCACAGTCCAAAGCTGTGCAGGCCAGGTGAATTGGCCGTGCTAAAATTGCCCACAGTGTTAGGTGCATTAGTTAGGGATAAATGTGGGGAATGGTCTGGGTGGATTACTTTTCAGAGGGTCGGTGTGTACTTGTTGGACCGAAGGGCCTTTCTCAATACTGTAGGGAATCTAATCTAATCAGTGACACCCACAGACCATGAATGAATAAAGAAAACTAATGGGATACTGTCCTCTATTATGAATGGAATTGAACATATAAGTAAGGATGTTATGCTTCAGGTATCCAAGGCATTGGTGAGACCTCATCTTGAATGTTAAGTACAGATTTGTTTTCCTTATTTAAGGAAGGACATATATGCATACGAGATTTGTCAGATTGATACCTGGAATGAGTGGGTTGTCCCATGAGGGACGGTCAGACATACTGGGCTTATTACCATCGGGGTTAGAAGAGTGAGGGTGGACTGGATTGAAGTGCATGGTCTTGACAAGGTGGGGTCATGGGAAGGATGTTTCCCCTTGTGGGTAAAAACAATGACTGCAGATGCTGGAAACCAGAGGCTAAATTAGAGTGGTGCTGGAAACGCACTGCAGGTCAGGCAGCATCTGAGGAGCAGGAAAATTAAATGTTTCAGGCAAAAGGGGTAGCCATGGGCACACGTATGGGCCCCAGCTATGCCTGTCTCTTTGTCGGCTACATAGAACAGTCCATCTTCCGTAGTTACAGCGGCACCACTCCCCACCTCTTCCTCCACTACATTGATGACTGCATTGGCACCACCTCGTGCTCCCGCGAGGAGATTGAGCAATTCATCAACTTCACCAACTCATTCCACCTGACCTTAAATTAACCTGGACCATCTCTGACACCTCCCTCCCCTTCCTGGACCTCTCCATCTCCATTAATGACGATCGACTTGACACCGACATTTTTTACAAACTCACTGACTCCCACAGCTACCTGGATTACACCTCTTCCCACCCTACCTCCTGCAAAAATGCCATCCCGTATTCCCAATTCCTCCGCCTCTGCCATATCTGCTCCCAGGAGGACCAGTTCCACCACAGAACACATCAGATGGCCTCCCTTCCCATTCATTTGAAGACACTCTCCAATGCATCTCATCCACATCCTGCCATCTCCACCCTCAAACCCCACCCCTCCAACCATAACAAGGACAGAACCCCCCCTGGTGCTCACCTGCCACCCTACCAACCTTCGCATAAATTATATCATCTGACGACATTTTCACCACCTCCAAACGGACCCCACCACCAGGGATATATTTCCCTCCCCACCTTTTTCCGCCTTCTGCAAAGACTGTTCCCTCCGTGACTACCTGGTCAGGTCCACGCCCCCCTACAACCCACCCTCCCATCCTGGCACCTTTCTCTGCCACCACAGGAATTGCAAAACCTGTGCCCCACACCGCCTCCCTCACCTCCATCCATGGCCCTAAAGGAGCCTTCCACATCCAAAGTTTTACCTGCACATCCACCAATATCATTTATTGTATCCGTTGTTCCCGATGCAGTTTCCTCTATATTGGGGACCTCACCTCCCATCACCAAACTGTCATCTCCCAGACCATCCACAACCTCATCACCTCTGGGGATCTCCCATCCACAGCATCATCTCCCAGACCATCCACAACCTCCATCTCCAGGGATCTCCCACCCACAGCCTCCAACCTCATTGTCTGTGAATTCCGCACTGCCCGATTCGACCTCCTACTGAAGATTCACAAAGCCGATTGCCCCTGGCGATCTACTGTCTCAGCTGGTGCCTGTCCAACCGAACTCATCTCTTCCTACCTAGACACTGTCCCGTCCCACTTAGTCCAGGAACTCCTCACCTACGATCGTGACACCACCCACGCCCTTCACCTCCTCGAAGATTTTCATTTCCCCGGCCCCCAACACCTCATCTTCAACATGGACATGCAGTCCTTGTATACATCGATCCACCACGACAAAGGTCTCCAAGCCCTCTGTTTCTTCCTCTCACGCTGCTCAACTAGTACCTTTCCACCAACACCCTCATCTGCCTGGCTGAATTAGTCCCCACCCTCAACAACTTCTTCCAATCCTCCCAATTCCTCTAAACCAAAAGGGGTAGCCATTGCCACCCAGCTATGTATGCTTGCCTGTTTGTCAGATACATGGAACAGTCCATCTTCTGCAGATACACTGGCATCACCCCCAACCTGTTCCTCCGTTACATCGATGACTGAATCAGTGCTGCCTCTTGCTCCCACGAGGAGGTTGAACAGTTCATCAAATTCACCAACATGTTCCACTCTGACCTCAGGTTCACCTGGACTATCTCAGACACCTCCCTCCCCTTCCTGGATCTCTCCATCTACATTTCCAGTGACCAACTCAACACAGACATCTACTATTAACCCACCAACTCCACAGCTCCCTGGACTACACCTCCTCCCACCCTGCTTCCTGTAAAAATGCTACCCCTTATCCCCAGTTCCTCTGCCTTCGCCGCATATGCTCCCAGGAGGACCAATTCCACCATGGAACATCCTAGATGGCCTCCTTCTTCAAAGACTGCAAGTTCCCCTCCCACATGGTTGACCGTGCCATCCAGCGCATCTCCTCCACTTCCCGCACCTCCTCCCTTGAACCCCACCCCTTCCACTTGCAACAAGGACAGAACCCCACCCCCCCAACCCCAGTACTCACCTTCTACCCCACCAATCTCCGGATGCATTGCATCATCCCCTGCCACTTCTGCCACCTATAAACAGACCCCACCACTAGGGAGATATTTCCCTCCCCTCCCCTATCAGTGTTTCAGAGAAACCATTCTCTCTGCAACTCCCTTGTCAGATCCACGCCCTCCCACCAACCCACACTCCCCTCCCAGCACCCTCCCCTGCCACCACAGGAAATGCAAAGCATGCGCCCACACCTCCCCCCCTCATATCCATCCAAGGTCTCAAAGGATCCTTTCACATCTGAAAGAAATTACCTGTACTTTCACACACGTCATCTACTGTATCTGGTGCACCCGATGTGGTCTCCTCTACATCGGGAAGACAGGATGCCAACTTGCGGATCATTTCAGAGAACATCCCTGGGACACCCACTCCAACCAACCCCACCGCCCCATGGCTGAAAACTTCAACTCCTCCTCCCATTCCACCAAGGACATGCATGTCCTGGGCCTCCTCCAGCACTAAACCCTAACCACCCGACGCCTGGACGAAGAAGGCCTCATCTTTCGCCTTGGGACGCTGCAATCCCAGGGCATCAATGTGGATTTCACCAGGTTCCCCATTCCCCTCCCCTCACCTTATCCTAGTCTCAACCTTCCAACTTAGTACCACCTTCTTGAATGGTCCTATCTCTCCATCTTCCTTCCCACCTATCCACTCCACCCTCCTCTCTGACCTACCATCTTCTCCCGCACCTTCATCCAGCTATCACATTCCCAGCTACCTTGCCCCCAGCCCCACCCCCTCCCATATATCTGTCAGCCCCCTTGGCTCACAAGCCTCATTCCTGATGAAGGGCTTATGCCCAAAACTGCTCCTCGGATGCTGCCTGACTTGCTGTGCTTTTCTAGCACTACATTCTTGGCATTGATTTAAAGTTATAATGTCACCCTTGCAGGATGGAGATGAGGAGAATTTTTATCCTCCTGGGGATTGTGTAACTTTGGAACTCATTCTTCAGAGATGGAGAAGGCGGTGTCTTCAGATATTTTTAAAGCAGGGGCAGATAGACTCTTTCCAGACTGGGGAATCAAGGGTTACTAGGGGTGCTTAGATGGGAACGTGAAACTCAAAACACAAACATAGTAGCCGTGACCTTACTGAATGTGCCAAGGCATTAAATGGCTGACATCTGCTTCCAACTTGTATGTTGGCACGTGTCCCCAGTGCCATGCTGAGGTTGGAACCCATGCCTCTGGATCATTCGATGAGGTCTGTGGGAATTGCTAGATCAATAATATAATCACCGTGGTGACGTAGCTAGAATACATGTCAGTGGGTCAGTAGTCTTTTTTAAAATAACAACAAATGGCAAACCAGCCAGGTAGCACCTTATGTGATTTATACACCAAACCTCAGTCAGCTCAACAGAGTTTAACCCAGTTATGGAGTTGCAAAGCATTAGCCCCAAGCCTTAGCTGTCACATTAAACTCTCAGCTTCAACTCTCAGCAGGCTCCGTTCACTCAAGAACTTGGCAGAGGAAACAAGGACAAGGAAATCTATTTTTCCACTCTCTCCCTCAGGGTTCCTCACAAGTTATTTCTGTTCTCCACCCAGGTTTAATGGGTTTCTGAATCTTCAGACAGGAGAGTCACTACTCCATTTTCATCCTCCTTCCACAGTTGTTCACATTACATACAAATGTAACAATTAGAAGCAGGAATGGGCCAGAGAATTGGGAATTAAAAATGTGCTTTAACAGCAACCAGGCTGTGTGGATTCCTCAGTTTTTAAGTTTACCGTACTGGCACTTACAACTGCTGCTAACAGATGCAGGGAAGAGTTTGCAAATGCTCGGGCTCCACAAATGCTTTAGATGTAAGTTTTGATTATATTTCCTCTTTCCAAAGGAAAGACTTTACATTTATATAGCACCTTTTCATAGCAACTCTGCTACAATAACAACAGTGTCATTTAGCTGACAATGTGGAATATTACCCAGGAGTTCCCAGGGCCCAACTACCTTAACTGCTTCCCCCTGCAGAAGGTCAGGAGGAGAGATGATCACACAGTGTTCAGCACCATTCACAGCTCTTCAGATACAGAAACAGTCCGTATCCAAATGCAGCAAGATCTGATGCTCAATAAAGAGACAGCTCCTTGAAATTCAATGACATAATTCCCCACTATCAACATCCTGGGGGTTACCATTGACCAGAAACTAAAATGAACTTGCCATATAAATACTGCAGCTACAAGAGCAGGTCTGAGTCTAGGAATACTACAGCGAGTAGCTCACCTCCTGACTCTCCAAAGTCTGTCCAAAATCTACAAGGTACAAGTCAGTGAGTAATGGACCTGAGTGCATCTCAAACAACATTCCAACATCTCCAGCATAGCCACTGTTTTTTCCCCACTATCAACTTCCCTGGGATTACTATTGGGCAGAAACTGAACTCCATCAGTCATATAATTACTGTGACGACAAAGGCTAATTCAGAAGCTGGAAATCTTGCAGTGAATCAACTCCCGACTCCCCAAAAGCTGTCCATGATGGACAAGACACAAGTCTGGAATGTGATGGAATGTATTGGGTGCAGCGCCAATAACACTCAAGAAGTTTGACACCATCCAAAACAAAGTAATCCATTTGATTGACACCGATGCACTGACATTCTTCCCCATTACTACAGATGCATAGTGACTGTAGTCTGTACCACAAAACCCTCCACTTCCCCCCCTTATACAGTCCTTCAGGATAGAGTTATACAGCCGTAGAGTTGTACAGAACGGAAACAGACTCTACGGTCCAACTGTTCCATGCCAATCAGATACCCAAAATTAACCTAGTCTCATTTCTTTCCTTTAGCTTATTCATTCATAGGATGAGGGTGTCACTGGCCAGCATTTATTACCCATACCTAATCTCCCAGAGCGTGGTTAAGAGTCAACCACATCGCTGTGGTCTGGAGTCACATGTCGGCCAGACCAGGTAAGGATGGCAGTTTCCTTCCTTGAAGGACGTTAGTGAACAAGATGGGTTTCCAACAAACAACAATGGATTTATGACTATCGTTTGACTCTTCATTCAAGATTTTGTACACTGAATTCAGATTCCACAAACTGCAGGATTTGAACCTGGGTCCCTGGATGAACAGTCCAGCCATCACCTCTCCAGCATTTGGTCCATGTCCCTCTAAACCCTTCCTATTCATATGCCCATCCAGATGCCTTTTAAATGTTGTAATTATACCAGCCTCCACCACTTCCTCTGGCAGCTCATTCCGTACATGCACCATCCTCTGCGTGAAAAAATTTGCCCCTTAGATCTCTTTTAAATCTTTCCCCTCTCACCTTAAACCTGTGCCCCCCTATCCCACTCCAGGGAAGAGACTTTGTCTATTTACCTTATCCATGCCCCTCATGATGTTATAAACCTCTATAAGGTCACCCCTCAGCCTCCAGTGCTCCAGAGAAAACAGCCCCAGTCTATTCAGTCTCTCCCTGTAGCTCAAATTCTCCAACCCTGGCCACATCCTTGTAAATCTTTTCTGAACCCTTTCAAGTTTCACAACATCCTTCCAATAGCAAGGAGACCAGAATTGCACACAATATTCCAAAAGTGGCCTAACCGATGTCCTGTACAGCCGCAACATGACCTCCCAACTCCTATACTCAATGCACTGACCAGTAAAGGGAAGTGTACCGATTGCCCTCTTCATTATCCTATCTACCTGGGGCTCCACTTTCAAGGAACAATGAACCTGCACTCCAAGGTCTCTTGAGATCAAGAAAGACCTGTTTCCAACCTGCTGACTCCACTACATGCAGAGCTGCTGAAGGGTTGGGACTGTAAGGTGGTTGGAGATTTGTGGATTCATTCTAAAGCTTTAGTTTTGCTTCCACCCCACAAAATCTCTCAATGTGTTTGGTATCTTCATAAATAAACCTCCTCCGTGTTGATTGCCCACAAGCCAGGGCCTTCTTGTTGTGTTTTCAGGGAATGACACCCAGGACTGGGTTCCAAGCGGAATCAGCTTTCACAGCAAAACACTCCAGGTGTTGTTTCGGACCAATGGTGGGATCCTGAAAAATAGGGATTGTTTCCATGACCTGGGAGCCTTGTCTGGGTGGAGACAGACATATACAATGAAATTCATCATTGCCTCTAACTTCAGCAAATCGAGGAAGTGAGACTATTTGAGGATCAGGAGATCTCAGACCTGGAACTAAGGTCTCGTTTCAGAGACTTGAACGATATACAACTGGAACTTCCGAGAACTGCAGCGTTTCACCGGTGATCCCACTGCGAGATCTTCCCAATCTGGCGCCAAGTAAAGGCATCCATCAAACAACATGCCGTGAATCCAGCTGTGAATCTCTCAAACCAGTCGATCTGGAAACCACGCGTTTTCAGAAGGCTGACAACGGATTATTGAAATGACTGTTCAACTTGGAACCTGATTGTGGTAAAATCTTTTGAATCACCATAACAATTGCAGCTTCAAACTCTGGCATAAGCTAAGCTGCCAATAACATTTCCGTGTTATTCTAAATGAGATTTGAAGCCATAAAAGGATTATCATGTTTCTAAAAAGAAAATTAATACATGGGCTGTACTGGGAAATGGCATAACATCGTTTAGAAATGTTTTGCAGTTCAAAAACGAATTTCACACAAAAAGGCAGAGTGGATGAGGAAGCAGTTTTACTTACTACAATAAAAAAAATCAAAAACAATACTGTCAAATTATTCTGTCTCCCTTGATGGTAATGTATGAGATTCCATTCATTCTTGAGTTTATCAAGGCATGGAAAACTAAACACTCCACAAAAAATATTTCCTAGAATCACTCTTGTCCTGTCTAAAGTAACAATAAAGGCTGCTTTATTCTAACATTTCATACTGTTTGTTATTCATTCCATTCTGTTGCGGTTCAATGTGAGGTTTCACCACAGATACCTACCACCAGGCTGAAATGAGGGTGTACTGGGCTTAACTGACCATTTTATGAAGAGTTATGGAGTAGAGTACAAATTCATAATTCCCCGAAATTGGCCACAAGTTGATAAGGTGGTAAAGAAGGCATAAGGTATGATTGCCCTCATTGGTTGGGGAATTGAGTATAAACGTTGACAGGCCACGTGCAGGTTAGGTCAATTGGCCATGCTCAATTGGCCATAGTGTGCAGGTTAGGTGTGTTAGCCATGGGGAATGCAGGGTTACAGGGGGGTCTGGGTGGGGTACTTTTCGGAGGGTCGGTGTGGACTCAATGGGCCGAATGGCCTGATTCCACACTGTAGGGATTCTATGAAATCTTGTAGCTGCATAAAACGTTACTTAGGCCACATTTGGAGTATTGTGTGCAAGTTCTGGTCACCGCTCTGTAGGAAGGATGTGGAAGCTTTGGGAAGAGTATAGAGGAGGTTTCCCAGAATGTTGCCTGGCCTGGAGTGATTTAACTATAAGGAAAGGTTGGACAAGCGTAGATTGTTTTCCCTAGAGCATCAGATGCTGCAGGGAGGCCTGTTTATGAGAGACGTGGATAGGGTGGATAATCTGAATCGTTTTCCCAGAGTGGAAATATTAAATATTGACGGGGGTGGGTGGGGGGGGTGTGGGGGGGTGCATAAGGTTATGTGGACCCTCGTGCCCTGATCATAGCGACACAATCTCATGATGTTCCACCATCTGTGTGATCTCAGCAACTATAGGCAATTGGCAAAGTCACTGAATTGTTATGATGCAGAATGTAGCCATTCAGCCCGTTGTGCCCACACTGGATGTAATGTCATTTGCCCTTCCCCCCTATCCCTACACACTATACCATCCTTAAAACCATCCAATGCCCTCATGAATGCCTGACTCCACCAGATTTCCTGGCCATACATTCCAGACCCCACGCGCTGGGTGAAAACCTCTTTTGGGCATCTCTTTAAACCTATGCCCTCTCCTACAGGCAGATGCGATGGAAATTGGAAGTAGATTGTGTCTTTCCCAGTCTCTACAAGTTTCAGGACGCTTTTACGATGGAGCCATTCTTGTCTTGTAGGAAACTTGGCAACTACCGTGCTGAAAACAAACTCCCACAAACTGGATTTCAGTGACCCTTCTCTGGAGTGATATGGTGGCTCAGCAGCCAGCACTGCTACCTTACAATGACAGGGGCATAAGTTCAATCCCAGCCTTGGATGACTGTCCACAAAAGTTTGCACATTCTGCCTGTATCTCTGTAGGCTTCCTCCTGAATGTGTAACTTCCCCTTATGGTCTTCAAATGTAAATTGGGATTAAGCATAGCTGGTAATCAATTTAAATCCATTCAGTTACCAGTTAGTACATGAGATCTCATGTAAACATGAGTAAACATTTCTCTATCTTTTGGGGGACAGTTGGCTGGGCGGCTGCTGTGTGATGCAGAGTAATGCCAACAGTCTGGGTTCCATGAAGTGACCATGAAGCACTCTCCTTCTCAACCTCTCCGTTCACTTGAGGCGTGGTAACCCTCAGGTTAAACCATCACTGGTCATCTCCCTGTCATGACAGAGCAGCCCCGTGGTCTGGTGGGACTGTGCTGACTTTGCCTTCAAAAACTCTGAATTGTGTTGTCAGATCCACTGCCAAAAATACATTGCAACACAATTACAAACCAAACATATTGATTTCTCTTCTTTCCATAACCCCTCAAACATTATAATCATTTACAAGTGGTAGATAACCCCAGTTTATTTTGGGATCTGTACAATTTAAAGTGGATAAAGTGCCAGCCAACTTTGTGAATTACCTCCTGACTGCCAAGCGATGGCCCAGAAGGTCCTATCCCTTTCAGTGGAACAATGTTAACATCGACAGAGAGATGAGAGAGCTTACTGGCACACTTGTATTTGTGGCATTGAATTCGGAGTTGGCCTTGCAGCTGCTCAAAAAAAGATTTCGATTCATGTTCAACTGAGGGCAGATGCAGCAATTTCTACAATATCTCCTTTTAGCTGCAGCTATTAAAACAATAAAAAAGGTATCAATAGCATAAAAAACTTGTTAAATTGAAGTTTCAGGCGAGTGTATTGGAGCCTGTGGGTCCATCACCTCTGTCAAGGCTAACAATGAGAAGGTTCTCGTTTCTGGTAGAATGCACAGCTTTCACACAATGCACCTTAATCCCCTGTCTCTCTGCCGATTAAGTGAATGGAGGTTTCCAATAGCAAAGGTTACACAAGTTCAACTCCAAGGACTCCTTCCCTTTTCATCGCTGCCTCTTAAACCAACAAGAGTGGAGCATGTAATTACACGCTTGAAACAGGCAGCGGACTTTTGACTTGGAAGGTTTAACATTTCCAGTAACAATGAAAGACCAATTAAATGATCCTCAGAATTCAGTATCAATGGGTGCAACTAATTCCTGTAATATTTCCCTCTTACAATTATAGTTTGTTCGATTTAAACTTGCTGTGATGATTTTGCAGTTTTTAAAAATTGCATGTTTAAGTCCATGATCAGACCGCACAAAAAATACTATTCCAGTTCCAATGTCTTGCATTCCAACTTTATACTCACATTTTTTTCCTTATGCATTTCTTTATCCTGTTTTATGATGTTATTTGAACTAATCACACTATACTTACAGCACCTCACAGGCAGGTAAATGCTATTAGAGGGTGACAGGTTTATTTCTTTTTTCCTTTGACCCCCACACTCCCACCTGACAGCGGTAGTACTTATTTTTCCCCAGCCCCCATGTTGTGTGTGTGCAGGTGTTGGACACAGTGAAGAACAACAAGGGGGTAAATCTTTGTTTATATTCCACCACCAGGAAGAAAGGAAACACCCGAGTGGCCAGTGACAAGCAGTGCCCTTCTTAGAGGGCAATGCTGCGTGATCAAAACAGTGAACGGGAGGGCAGGGATTAAATCAAAATAGAATTGGAGGGGGAAATAATACACTCCACTCCCTGCGGTGCCCACCTCTCCCTGAACAACTCAAGGGTGTTGGTGGACACCGCGTGCTCCTTGTCCAGGGACACCCAGGCTCTGACATAACCACAGAAGAGGGGCAGGCTATCAGCCATAACAAGGGTGACAGGTTTATAAGCCATAGCCATAGATATTCATAATGAAAGGAAATTGGCAGGAAGGGTGTGCCATAATAAGGCTTCATCTAGACATGTGTATCGTAATGAATTTTATGACCAGTGAGCCTGACATTGACATTGGACAAATTGTTGGAGGGAATCCTGAGGGACAGGATTTATAGGTATTTGGAAAGGCAAGGATGATTAGAGATAGTCAACATGGCTTTGTGCATAGGAAATCATGTTTCATTTAGTTGACTGAGTTTTTTGAAGAAGTTACAGAGAGGATTGATAAGGGCAGAGCGCTGGACGTGATCTATATGGACTTCAGTAAGGTGTTCGACAAGGTTCCTCATGGGAGACTGATTATCAAGGTTAGATCTCATGGAACACAGAGAGAACTAGCCAACTGGATACACAACTGGTTTGAAGGTAGAAGACAGAGGGTAGTGGTGGAGGGTTGCTTTTTAGACTGGAGGCCTGTGACCAATGGTGTGTCACAAGGATCAGCACTGGGTCCACTGTTTTTCGTTATTTATATAAATGTTTTGGATGTGAACTTAGGAGGCATAGTTAGTAAGTTTACAGATGACACCAAAATTGGAGATGTAGTGGACAGCGAAGAAGGTTATCTCAGAGTACAACAGGATCTTGATCAGATGGGCCAATAGGCTGAGGAGTAGCAGATGGAGTTTAATTTAGATAAATGTGAGGTACTATATTTTGGAAAGGCAAATCAGGCAGGACTTATACATTTAATGGTAAGGTCCGTGGGAGTGTTGCTGAACAAAGAGATCTTGGAGTGCAGGTTCATAGCTCCTTGAAAGTGGAGTCACAGGTAGATAGGATAGTGAGGAAGGCGTTTGGTATGCTTTCCTTTATTGGTCAGAGTATTGAGCACAGGAGTTGGGAGGTCATGTTGCAGCTGTTCAGGACATTGTTTTGGCTACTTATGGAATATAGTGTGCAATTCTGGTCTCCTTTCTATCAGAAGTATGTTGTGAAACTTGAAAGGGTTCAGAAAAGATTTACAAGGATATTGTCAGAGTTGGAGGGTTTGAGCTACAGGGAGAGGCTGAATAAACTTGGCTATTTTCCCTGGAGTGTCGGAGGCTGAAGGGTGGCTTTATCGAGCTTTATAAAATCATACAGGGCATGGATAAGATGACTAGATATGGAAGGGTTCTGAGAAAGGGTCACTAAACCCGAAGTGTTAACTTTGATTTCTCTTCACAGATGCTGCCAGACCTGCTGAGCTTTCCTAGCAATTTCTGTTTTTGTTTCTGAATATATAAGGTCTTTTCCCCAGGGTGGGGAAGTTTAAAACTAGAGGGCGTAGGTTTAAGGTGAGATTAAAAGATATAAAAGGGACCAAAGGGGCAACTTTTTCACACAGAGGGTGGTACATGTATGGAATGAGCTGCCAGAGAATGTGTGGAGGCTGGTACAATTCCAACCTTTAAAAGGCATCTGAATGGGTATATGAATAGGGAGGGTTTAGAGGGATATGGACCAAGTGCTGACAGGTGGGACTAGATTAGGTTAGGATATCTGGTCAGTAAGGACAAGCTGAATCGAAGAGCCTGTTTCCATGCTGTACATCTCTATGATTCTCTATGACTCTATGAGATAACATGTAAAATGTAGGATAAGGAGAGTATCGCGTTCTGAAGGTAAATGTGTTCAGCTTGGGGTGTTCCCAGTTTTCCAGCAGAAATTATGTGTGTCATGATGTAGCACTGACCTCCCACCACTCAAAGATTGCAAAAGAGTTTCTCATTGACATTGATCTCATCCACCACCCACCATCCACCATCCATCGTCCACCATCTATTGTCCACCATCCATCGTCCACCATCCATCGTCCATCTTCCTCCACCTGCCGTCCACCATCCACCGTTCACCATGAACCACCCACTGTCCACCGTCCACCATTAACCACCCACCTTTCACTGTCCACCGTCCCCTGCCCACCGTCCACCGTGCACCATCCACTGTCCACCGCCCGCCGTCCACCGTCCCCCGCCTCCAGGTGAAAGGCAGCACGGAATCCCGGCCTTCTCGTGAAGGGAAGTGCGGACTCCTGGCCTTGAGGTGAAGGGCAGTGCAGATGCTCACCTTTTGAAGGACTGTAATGCTGAATGTTTAGTTTCGTTTCTTTAAATTTTTCTAATTTATAGCTCAGGGTTTGTACCTGGGTCTCTCTGTACCTAAAGATGGTGCCAGAAATGGCAACTTTATAAACTATTTGCAGTTCTCTTGTATCTCTGTACTTGTGCATGCGACAATAAAACCAAATTCTAATTCAAATGCAGTTTCCAGTATTAACACTTTCAGAACCATTATCAAATCCAGCATGTTTCCTGACAGACATTTGACAGAGCTGTGAGTCTGTTGTGGAATTTGCTGCAAGTGTTTCCAGCATTTGAGAGAGTACGTTCCCAGACAAGAAGCTTTGTTTTTAGCCCTTTTCCAAACACTTAAGTTCAAAATCAAGGCTGATTGTTAAAAAATGACAATTATCCTTAGTGTATGGATTCCAATGACCCTTAGACTACAGCCCAGAGCAATAAATAGCCTTACATGGCATGGATAAAATGGAAACCAAGAGATGGTTAATATCCATTGGAGACATATCATCAAGGTCAACATCCTGTTTTGTGAAATGTGCAGATTTTGCAATCACTGAGAGAGAAAGGACTCACACTTTGTTCAGACTTCTTGTGTTGAGAAACTGGATGGAAGACTCGAAAAGTGGGAATACAGCCAGGACTGTAACAGCACACTGTTTCCAGGATTCACTGCTCCAACCAAATGGTTACGTCAGTCACTGGAGACGACAGAAAAAGAGAAGGGAGGGTCAGTGGGCAAAATGGCCTATTTCCACACTGTCAGGATTCCGAAGGGACACTGATGAAGTGACTGACCCAAGGCTCCACCTGAAAGATATTGAAGACACGACTTGAAAGAGCCAAGGTCCTTTTACAATTTCAGAGACTTGAGTAACTTAGGGTTGCTTCACCACACCAAAAGATGGGCTCATACCTGTGCCGGAATAAAACTGCATCTCTTCCTTTCTTGTGAGAAAAATAAATACAGTGTTTTCCTTCCTTTCACGAAAGTTATCCCACCTTCTTTCTTCTTTGTGGCGATTGTATCATCATTAATATTATCATTTATAACTGATCATCATTGTGTTCAATACAACTGTGGTCTTGACATAATCCCACATGTTGCTACTGACTCCTGTTATATTCACAATACACATCCTAATTTAAGCAAGACTCTGTAGGGATTTTCACTTTAAAACACAGTCACTACACTCAAGATCATTAGGTGTAAAATATTTTGGGATGTACCTGGGTTGTGGTAGGTAGTAATAGAAATGCAAATTTTACTTTGCTGTCTTTATTTCCCTGCTAAATGTCCCCAACAGACAGAACATAAGTTAATAGACAAACATGATAACATAGAATATTGAGGGCCAGTTATGGTTCTCTAACTTGTAAAGTTCCATTTTCAAATCTCATTCCAGGGTTCAAGGAAGAATTTCTTCCTTGTTTGTGGTTGGAATTCACTGCACCCATGAGAAACGCAGGCTGCTTATTGAAAAAATGCAAGGCTAAGTTAGACAAATTTTGATGAATGAGAGAGTCCAGGGTAATGGGGTACAGCTCAGAAACTGCAGATTAAGCCTCAATCAGGTCAGCCATAATATTATTGAATGTTGGGCAGCACTGAGGGGCATAATGGCCTCCTCCTACCCTTCATGTTGTGTTTTATAAATGGAAGGGTCAAGGTTAATGTGTTGCATTGTTGTAGGTGCCATGTTTTGGACAAGATGCTAACTCCAAGGCCTTTTCAGCGAGCTCAGACAGATGGATGAAATAATGCTGTGGCTCTTTAACAAGGTGGTGTGGATGGCATCTATGCCAATTGTCTGAAATCTGCAACCTCTGGATCTCATGCCTTTTACCAATGGGAACAGTAGAATTTCTCTTTATCTACCCTTGGTCCAGACCCTTTAACATTTTAAACATCTCTATCCTATCTTCTCTTCTCCAAAGAATACAAGGTGCTTTATTAACCATGCCCTCCACCTGCCCTGCATGCATAATTGCACATACACACCCAGGTCCCTCTCTCTTGCAACCACCTGGAAATTATACCCTTTAGTTTATGCTGTCTCTGTGTTCTCCCTAACAAAATGAAAGACTCCACATTTGGTCCACCAATTCCTCCAGTCTGTGTTCATCTGAAGTTCTACACTATCCTCCTCACTGATGTGGTCAGACCTGCTGAGTTTCTCCAGCAACTTCTGTGATTGTTTGTACATATGAGCCCTTATCAACCCTCTCTGTTACCCTGTCAAAAAGCTTCCAGTCAATTGGTTAGGCAAAAGAGACAGGCAACATGGTGGTTCAGTGGTTAGCACTGCTGCCTCCCAGTGCCAGGGACCCAGGTTCGATTCCGGCCTCAGGCAACTGCACAACTGAGTTTGTGCATTCTCCCAGTGTCTGTTCCAGTTTCCTCCCACAGTCCAAAGGTGTGTAGGTTAGGGTGGATTGGCCGTGCTAAATTGCCCAGTGTCCAGGGATGTGCTAGCCATGAGAAATGCAGGAATAGGGTAGGGGGCTATTTCTGGGTGGCAAGTTCTTTGGCGGGGCAGTGCAGACTTGATGGGCTGAATGGCTTGCATCCACCCAATAGGGATTCTATAACACTTTGCAATATCAGGGTTTTTGGGATCATCTGTTCGTTTACAAGTAGAAGAGCATAATATTAAGGAGTAAACAGAATGGTATTCTGCTGCCAATCTAGGGCAGTTTCATAGAATCCCTACAGGCCATTTGGCCCATCAAGTCTCTACCAACTTTCCAAAGAACATCGCACCAAGACACACCCCCTCCTCTATCCCTGTAACCCTGCTTACCCCACGGCCAATCCACATCTGTAATGAACTCATGCTCTTTCAGGCCGTATGTTCCATATTGTACATGGTCTATGGTTCTTTTATTCATATCACTGAAACTCTTAATGAGCCAAATAGTAGCAATCTGCTTAACTTGCATTGGGACAATGAATATTTATATGTCATTTTAAATATTATATGTTATAATGGTCTTCATAAAAATTGCATTTAAAATAAATTCATAATTTATCACAGACAATTTACAAATGTTGTCTAATGTCTGCTAAACTGAAAATGTGTTGCTGGAAAAGCTCAGCAGGTCAGGCAGCATCCTGACCTGCTGCACTTTTCCAGCAACACATTTTCAGCTCTGATCTCCAGCACCTGCAGTCCTCACTTTCTCCTAATGTCTACTAAAGCAACGGTATACATTGCCATTTACAGCAAAGCACAGGGAGAGACTTAAAAGGTGAGTGTTGTTGTTAGGAGTCCACCTAATGAGCAATGACACTGGGGAAATTAAGGAGGGTTTCCAGTTAAAGTGCATTCCCTGACCTGTAAACCTAGGCATGGGAAAGTACAGAATTTTCTGCCTCTCGCTCCAATGATTCTTTACAGAAGCGTCAAGATTGAAAGCACAGGGCTGGTGAGTTGTTTCAGCCTGGAAACAGGAGGATGCCATTCAGCCCCACAAGCCTGTTCTGACGTTCAACAGGAACATGGCTGATCAGTACCTTAACCCCATCTGTCCGCTCTGATCTCCCAGAAATCAGTTACTAACTATAAAGAAACGAGCTGTCAAAAACAGTTCTCAGCAGATTCCCAGCCTCATTCTTCTCGAGTGAGAGAGGCTCCGGTGAGCATGTGAGTGAGGGAGGGAGGGAGAGGACATTGCTGATTGAGACTATAGGCAGGGTTGGCAAGAAGAGGGTGTGTGTGTGAGATGTTGTGGGGAGAGTGAGGGGCTTTTCTGAGTGTTTTTTCATCAAGAACAATGATAATAGCCCTACCTGAGCGTACCGTTGTTCCTTCATGCGAGGTAGCCAACTGATGGTGGCTAAAACTGAGACTCACCGCACCTCAAGTGAAGAAAGGAGAGATCCTCATTAAAACAGGATTTGAACCCATGCTGTTGACATTGCTAACCAGCTGTCCAAGCCCTCTGAAATGGGTCACAGTCCAACTGGGCCAGAAACAGAGGCAAACAGTGAAGGGTCACCATGCCCCAGGCAATGGGAGGGAACCTCAGCTGGTACAGGAATTGAACCTGTGGTGTTGGCAAGAAGAGAGTGTGTATTTATAATACACTTATGTATTACAGACTAACCATCCAGCCAACTGAGCTGACCACTCTCCAGTGGAACATGAAGAGCTCAGCCAAAACTGACATGAGTACATAAAAAAAATTAGCAACCCATGGAAAACACAGATTTTCATATTTGTATCAAATTATATCCGATAGTATTCGATAATACATGAACTTTAACAGCCAGGTACTCAACGCTGCTGAGCTGCTTTATCACTGGTTGTTTTTGTGAAGTCACACAACACCAGGTTATAGTCCAACAGGTTTATTTGAAATCACAAGCTTTCAGAGTGCTGCTCCTTTGTCGGGTGAAGGGTTAAGGGGCAGCTCTCTGAAAGCCTGTGATTTCAAATAAACCTGTTGGACTATAAAATAGTCTCATCTGACTTCTGACTTTGTCCATCCCAATCCAACACCAGTACCTCCACATCCTTGTTTTTGTGACATTGGGAGTCACATTCATTTTCCAATGGGTTAAATAAAGTCCCATCACAAAAATGCCAATCCCTGCTGCATTGTCCATGGCAACACGATGACCAATCAAAATTGTAACTGAGTCCTACATAGTCTTAACTGAGATTGATAGTTCACAGTTCCATGGGGAAAAATTGTGGACTGCAGATGTTAGAGATCAGAGTCCAAAAGTGTGACATTAGATAAAGCACAGCAAGTCAGGCAGCATCCGAGGAGCAGGAGAGTCAATGTTTCGGGCATAAGCCCTTCATGAGGATTGATGCCCAAAACATTGACTCTCCTGCCATTTGGATGCTGCCTGACCTGCTATGTTTTTCCAGCACCACACTTTTTGACAGTCAACAGTTCCATGCCAGCCATAGTTGGACCAATCAGCCCTCCCCTCTCAAACTGAATAAACTGATGTCAAGCTGCTGGAAGATATTGCTGGAAAAGCTCAGCAGGTCTGCCAGCATCCGTGGAGAGGAATCAGACTGAACGTTTTGGTGACCCTTCATCAGAATGGTTGATGTTCCCTTCTCAGGTTTGGTTTCTTGTGTGCCAGTCCTGGCAAGTGCAAGGTCAACAGCTTTGACTGTGTGTCTGTTTTTAACAATGTTTAAAAACATCACACCCCATATCCCTTGGTTCCAGGAGACAGCAGAAAACTATCTGTCTCAGCACAAATGAAAACTGGTTTGTGATTGCAAACTTCATCAGACCCTGAGTAGGTGAGGACAACGTAAGGAAGGAGCTTCGTTCCCTGGGTCAGGCTGCGCCACAGGATTTTGTTTTCTTTACTCATTCACAGGATGAGGGTGTCACTGACTGGGCCAACATTTATTGCCCATCCCTAATTACCCAGAGAGCATGTTGCTGTGGGTGTGGAGTCCCAGGTAGGCCAGACAAGGATGACAGTTTCCTTCTCTTAAGGACATTAGTGAACTAGAGGGGTTTTTCCAACAATGGATTCATGGTCATCATTAGACTCTTAATTCCCGATATTTATTGAATTCAAATTCCACCAACTGCCACAGCAGGATTTGAACCTGGGTCTCCAGAACATTATCTGGTTTAACAGTCCAGCAATAATAACACTAGGCCATTACTTCCCCCACAGGATAGTCCCTGTGTGGCCACATGGTGTTCTTCAATGAATCATTGATGACAAATGTCTCCCCCTCAGTCTCACAAAGTAAACACCACACTCACCACACCACATTCCTAATGAAGAGCCGATGCCTGAGACATTGACTCTCCTCTCCCTTGGATACTGCCTGACCAGCTGGGTTTTCCAACACCATATTGATCAACAACACCCAGGGGGCATGTTCCTGGATGTTTCAACACATGACCTTCAACTGCCCTGCCTCCACACCCCTGCCATTGGCCCATTCCCCCAACTCTTGTGGAACCCATCTTCCCACAGCCAATCAGAGTGCAAATAGATGTTTAGTTACAAAAATAGAAATTGCCGGGAAAGCTCAGCACGGTCTGGCAGTATGTGTGGAGAAAAATCAGGGGTAACATTTCAGGGCCAGTGACCCTTCCTCAGAACTGCTTAATTTTTTTTTGCCTTGTAACAAGGGGTAAGAAAGAGAAAACTCTCCTCCTCCAAAAAAAAAATCAGAAACCAACAGTCTCAGAGACACTTATTGTAGCAAGAACTGCTTAATCAGTAAACCTTAGTTACCTGACTGGCTGATTCTTGGTTGTCAATCAAACCTTGTTTTACATTTTTGTACAGTTAGGGAGAGTATTTCTGCATTGTAGGAAAAGGGGTGACATGAGTCTGATTCTGAGTTGGGGCTAAGTCAGGGACTGAAACTTTTTTATTCACTTACAGGATAAGGGCTTCACTGGCTAGGCCAGCATTTATTGCCCGTTTCTAATTGCCCAGAGGGCAGTTCAGAGTCAACCACATTGCTGTGGGTCTGGAGTCACATGTAGGCCAGACCAGGGAAAGATGGCAGTCTCCTTCATTAAAGAGCATTAGTGAACCAGATGGGTTTTTCAAACAATTGACACATGGTCATCATTAAACTCCTATTTCCAGATTACTTTCCCCCCCTATTGGATTCAAATTCCACCATCTGCCACAGGAGGAATTGAATCTGAGTCCCCAGAACATTATCGGGTTTAACAGCCCAGTGATAAAACCACAAGAACATTGACTCCCCTCCTGACTGAGCTACTTCTAATAGTATTAGAATTGGAGGAAATTGTAACAATTAAACAAGGCAGAAAAAAGGACAACAACACTCAAAATTCCAACAAAAAAAACCCTGGTTTTATTTAAACGTAACTTAATCCTCAGCAGAAATTAGATGCCAGCCTTCCATGTCATGAGATGATGGTTTATGTTGGTATCTAACTAACTCTGTTAAACATGGCCTGGCATGGCTCAGGGACAAGCACAGACTGGGATGCCAGTCCCTGCCACGGCCACTGAGGAGGAAGACAGTAGGCTGTGTTTCCTTTGGGTTTTCAGTCTCCCAGTGTCCCTGCCGGAGTCGGGCTCTGGAAGTCACCATTGTTGGTATTCATTGGAGAAGATGGTGGTGAGCTGACTACTCAAACCATGACGTAGCTCTCCTCTTTCCCCTTCACTCCCTCATAGAGTCAGTGTCATGGATTCATACAGCATGGAAACAAACCTTTCTGCCCATCTTGTCCATGCCAACCAGGTTTCCTAATCGGAACTAGTCCCATTTGCCTGAATTTAGCCTGAATCCCTCTAAACCTTTCCTTTTCATGTACCTGCCAAATCTCATTTCAATGTTGTAATTGTACCCACCTCCATTGGCAGTTCGGTCCATATACACACAACCTCCGTGTGAGATAGTTGCCCCTCTGGTCCCTTTTAAATATTTCCCCTCTCACCTTAAACCTATCCCCTGTAGTTTTGGAATCCCCTACCTTGGGAAAAGAACCTTTGCTATTAACCCTTTCCATGTATCTCATGATTTTATTAACTTCGATAAGGTCACCCCTCAGACCCCCTTACCCTCCAGGGAAAAAAAAAGTCCCAGTCTATCCGGCCTCTCCCTATCGCTCAAACCTCTTACTTCTACAACCTCCTCTTCCATCCTGCAATACCTCCCCTTCCCTTCCAACACCTCTCTTTCCCCTTCCCTCAGGGAAAACACCTTTCTCCAGCTCCTCCTCCATCCCCTTGCCCTCGTCAGTCCCCTTCCCCTCACTCTGTTGCTGCTAACATCTCCCTCATCCCTCATCCCTCTCCCCTTCCCCTCACCCTTCTTCAGCACCCTCCCTCATTCCTAATGACTTTCCCCTCTCCCTCTCCCTCTCCCTCTCCACCTTGCTCTTTTCTATTGTAGTTACAAACCCTTAATGAGAGGGAGTCATAGATATATATATCTAGCACAGCAGGAGTCAGTCACAAACAACTACCTCGCCACATGAATCCCATTTTCCAGCACTTTGTCTTTGGTTCAAATGTCAACAAAATAATTGCACATTTGACCCTGGTCAAATAAGCTGCTGAAGCCCCTAAATAGAAAGCACTTTGAAAATCTCCAATTATCTAATCAAAAGCAGTTAAATACTGTGTTCAGCACCACAAGCATGGGGATTGCTTTCATTTTACAGAAAGGGGAAGCTTTCAATCTGCCTCTGATTAAGAGAAAGGTATTTTTCGAATGAGTGTAATGCCGCTACTTAAAGTATGTTAAATGATCCTTTAAACCATCAGTAAGTCAGGAGTCCCATTTTTGTTCATTTGTTCTCTCACTCTGCTTGAGATGATGTTTGACAGTGGGATGTGGCTCTGAAAGCTGTTCTCTCACTCCTCCGTGTTAGTCATGCGTCAATGGATGACACTCTCGTTTCTGAGTCAGCTTGGTTGTAGGTTCAAATCCCATTCTACAGACCCAAGCATCTTGTGCTCAGACGTTTAGAGACAGTAAGGACTGCAGATGCTGGAGGTCAGAGTCAATGGTTGCCTGAGATTTGTGCTCCGAGCTGCTGTCTTTCACTGGAGACAGTAGACGAAAGCCCCCTTTGCTCAAAAACATCTAACAGGTTCCACAACGCAAGAGTATTTGAAGAATATTTGTGTCTCAGCTCACATCACTGTAAACAGATTATCTGGCTGTGAAATCTTTCTCTGCACAAATTCGATTGTTGCATTTCTCCATATTACTGTTTTATGCCCATTTCAAACTGGTGTTTTCATTATTATTTGATTGCGTAGAACTCCTATCTCTCCCCACCACCCCCGTCCCTGGTTCAGGTTACTGAATCAATCGACTTCTCGAAGTAATTTGAGTACAAAGAACAGGAGGTAAATATCTAACAGTCTGGTATCCATACATTGAATTAGCCAGCAACAAACATTCAGAGATTTATAACGGTTTTATTTTAAATCCATCATTTAGCACAAACACTAGTTTCTAGCTTTCCCTTTCCCTCTCCACCCGAGGGAATGACCTTGATTTCAAACACCCATTGCAAATCACCCCACCACCCATTAATGAATTACACACTTTGCCCACCAGGGCAGTGCATCATTAACGAAGATAACGAAAGAAAAATGAAGATCTAAATCAAAATGGAGTTGTGGAGGGGTCTCTACGCGGGATCCCTCCCCCTTTCTCTCGGGGATCTGTGGTGGAGGGTGCTGCACGCAACAGTCCCCTGTAACCACAATTGCAGTGTACACAAGCTCCCAGCCCCACTGCTTGTTCTGTGATGCTGTGGAGTCCGGGGACCATGTATATCTGGGGTGTGGATGTTTACACTCCCTGTTTAGTTTTCTAGAGAACCTTCTCCTCTGCTTTCGGCTGCACTTCAGTCCCATGCTCCTGATTAGATTAGATTACATTACATTACATTACAGTGTGGAAACAGGCCCTTCGGCCCAACAAGTCCACACCAACCCACCAAAGTGCAACCCATCCATACCCCGACACACACAACATGGGTGCTATCCAAAAAAACCAAGACATTTGAACCTCATCAGTTCTGACGTAGGACTCTGAGCTAGCTGGCCACAGCCAGTGCACTGAGAAGAGGAAGAAGAAGAGGAGAGTTCTCTGAGCTAGGAGACATCTGACTAAAAAGAAATCAAAATGGAATTGGTAGATGCGATAATGCAGTCCACCTCTCTTTTAAGGCACTGAGAGTATTGGTGCTCCTTCTCCAAGGATAACCGGGGACCAACGGAGCAGCAGAACTGAGGAAGGCAGTCAGGAACAATGACCCTCTCCATTGCTCATTGCCTTGACCTGTTGATGGCCACTTTGGCCAGGCCAGCAGTACAGCATATGCCTGGTCCCAAAGGTCAGGAACGTGGGGATGAGAGAACAATAACAGGTGTTTAAGTAACTAATGCAACCCACTCCCAACCAACATCTGGGTGGTCCACAGGCGCCACAGCACCACAGATTAAACATTTGAGCTGGGGCTGTGTAACGCACTGTAATCGGCAACAGACTCCATTCCCCCAACTCCCCGTGGATAAGAGAGGATTCACACATAGAGAGCCCTCCAGCACAGACCCCAGCTGCCTGACGGTGAAACGGAACACCACAGCATGACCAGGAAGAACTGAGCTCTTTAATTTGACAAAGCCACCATCTAATCACCCAATTAAACAATGAAACATGCAGCAATTAACAAGCACCACCCACCTCAGGCAGTAATACAGAGAACAAGCAAGAGTAGGGGAAGATGGAGAGGTTCCACAAAATGGTGGTGGAGGAAGAGACAATAAACCTCAATGCTCACCTCTCTGAGTACTCAGGTCTTCACCCTTACACCAAAGTGAACACGGCAAATATTAATGAATTGAGGGTCGCCCCCTCATAGATCAATGGGATCCAAAAGCTCAACCCTTCCTTTGCTTTCAGGATGAAGTCAATTTCTTTGAACATGGAACATAGGACAGTACAGCACAGTATAGGCTCTTCAGCCCTCAATGGTGTGTCAGCATTTTATCCTATTCTAAGATCAACCTAACCTACATAACCTTCGTTTTACTATCATCCATGTGCCTACCCAAGAGTCGCTTAAATGTCCCTAATGTGACTGACTCTACTACCACCACTGGCAGTGCATTCCACACACCCATCTTGGACAGTTTGGAATATTTCATAACAATCTCAGCCTCTTTAAACTGTTTGAAATGTGGGAAATGTTCTACAGGCCCCTATCAGAAGAAATGTGTTCAGTCATGCCCACCACACCTTTGGAGAACATATACTGACCTCGGGGGAAGGTATACTGACCTTGGGAGAAGATATACTGACCTCGGGGAAGATATACTGACCTCGGGGGAAGATACACTGACCTTGGGGAAGGTATATTGACCTTGGGGGAAGATACATTGATCTTGGGGGAAGATATACTGACCTCGGGGGAAGATACACTAACCTTGGGGGAAGGTATACTGACCTTGGAGGAAGGTATACTGACCTCGGGGAAAGATATACTGACCTTGGGGGAAGACATACTGACCTCGGGAGAAGGTATACAGACCTTGGGGGAAGGTATACTGACTTCAGGGGAAGACATACTGACCTCAAGGGAAGATATACTGACCTCGGGGGAAGATATACTGACCTCGGGGGAAGGTACACTGACCTCGGGGGAAGGTACACTGACCTCGGGGGAAGATATACTGACCTCGGGGGAGGATATACTGACCTCGGGGGAAGGTACACTGACCTTGGGGGAAGGTACACTGACCTCGGGGGAAGATATACTAACCTTGGGGGAAGGTACACTGACCTCGGGGGAAGATATACTGACCTCGGGGGAAGATATACTGACCTCGAGGGAAGGTATACTGACCTTGGGGGAAGATATACTGACCCTGGGGGAAGGTATACTGACTTTGGGGGAAGATATACTGACCTCGAGGGAAGGTACACTGACCTTGGGAGAAGATATACTGACCTCGGGGGAAGGTATACTGACCTTGGGGGAAGATATACTGACCCTGGGAGAAGGTATACTGACCTTGGGGGAAGATATACTGACCTCGAGGGAAGGTATACTGACCTTGGGAGAAGATATACTGACCTCGGGGGAAGATATACTGACCTCGAGGGAAGGTATACTGACTTTGGGGGAAGATATACTGACCCTGGGGGAAGGTATACTGACCTTGGGGGAAGATATACTGACCTTGGGGAAGCTGCAAAGGAGTTCCACCAGAATGGACATGACAGAGGCGAAAAAGTTTGAATAATGAAGACAGGTTGTACAAACTCAGAGTGTTATTTTTCTCGATGACCTCTGGTGTACTGGGTAAAAATTGTTCAAGGTGGTTCACTGTCACTGCTACTCTTTTGTCCTGGGTCAATCTGGAGGTTAGTGGTCGAGGATATGCTACTGTATAGTATATACACAACAGGCACTGTACTTAGAGAGCAAGTAGGTTTATTGCATTAACAATAAGTACAACTTTGTTGGGTCTGGCATCATTACCAACACCATAGAGAGCTGACACACATCCATCTTCCAAAAGCTTAGGAAAAACTCTTTGTTTCCGCCCACATACAGTGTCTGACACCAGTAGAATGGGTGGAGCTAATGTAACACAAGCATTAACCCATTCAGCACCATTTATACACACTTGGCATGTATACCCTTGAGTTGGGAGTGTTGAGGGGAGAACGCCTGGAGGTATCTAACAGGACATGATCAGGTAGAAAGAGAGGTTTGAAAGATCCAATATTAGAGATAGACCTTTCAGGGCAATGTCAAAAAACACTTCTGAGAAAAGGAAATAGAAATCTAGAACCGTCTCCCACAAAAGCCCGTGAGTATTGGGGGCCAATTGTAACTTTCAACATTGAGTCTTATAGATTACTATTGAGTAAGAGAGGCATCAGACATTGACCAAAGGTGGGGAAACTAAGGTGCTGATTAGCCATGATGCAACTGAATAACAGTACAGGACCGAATAGCCTCTTCTTGTCCCTATGATTCAATGATAATGTCTAACACTGACTCTGGAGAAGGTAGCATAGCAAGAGGTAAAAGCTTTTATGCGTTTTCTCTAGAGGTTAGACGGTTACGGGGTGATTTCATTGAGGTCTTCAGGAGATTGACAGGGGAAAACAGGTTCAATAAAGATCAACTATCTCCACTCTTTGAAGATTCTAGAACCAGAGCCAGAATTAGGGCCAGGCCATTCAGCAGAGATGTTAGAAAACATTTCTACACGCAAAGAGGAGTAGAGGTTTAGAACTCTCTTCCTTAAATAACAGGCAATGTTAAGCAAAATATTAATTGTAAATCTGAAATAGACATTTTCTTATTAAGGAAGGGTATCAAGGAGCCAAGGCAGACAGATGGAGTTAGGCCAGAGAGCAGCTATGACCCTGTGTAGTATCGGAACTGGGATAAAGCTGCTCCTTTAACAATGTTAAGCTGTCCTTGGCTTGTCTTTCAGAGTGTTCAGGAAAGAGTGAATCCGAAAAGTCAAGCTTGGTTTCAAGTCCATTTTGATGATATCCAACAGATTCTGCCACAGACAAAAGGCTTTCAATTTTAAAAAAAAGCACTTGTACAATGAAAGGGGAGTGGCCAGTTCTCCCAGCTCAGCTTTCTCTGGTTTGGTTTGGGTTGAGCAGTTGGGCTGTTCACTGACAGCAGGCAGTCAGTTTGTAGCTGCTGGTCCATGAAATAACTCCATGGCAGAGGGTGTTCCACGCTGCCATCTCTTGTTCTCTCTCCTGTAAGACCCTGTGTTTGATTTTACCTTGTATTTATGGGGATGGTTGCAAGTATTGGGGACAGCATCATTAAGTTGGGATAAACTGCTGGGTTTTCAGACAGGTTAATTTATTCGGTATTCTGTTCTGTTTTGTTTGTGTTTCATTGGGTAATCTTGTAAATAAATTCCGCTTTGTTTAAAACTAAGTGGTTTAACCAGTTGTATCCCTCCTGGAATATCTGTGTTACACATGTTCAAAATAATGAGCAAAGTGAGGGTCTGGGCTACTTTCTTGAAATGTTTTGAGGGGGTCTGGCTCATTCCCATTCCAGTTCATGGCACAGTGGCTCAGTGGTTAGCACTGCTGCTTCACAGCACCAGGGACCTGGGTTCGATTCCAGTCTTGGGTGACTATCTGTGTGAAGTTTGTATGTTCTCCCAGAGACTGTGTGACTCACCTCTGAGTGCTCCGGTTTCCTCCCATAGTCCAAAGATATGCAGGAAAGTTTCACCTGCACATCCACCAATATCATTTATTGTATCCGTTGCTCCCAATGCGGTCTCCTCTACATTGGGGAGACTGGGCGCCTCCTAGCAGAGCGCTTTAGGGAACATCTCCGAGACACCCGCACCAATCAACCAAACCGCCCCGTGGCCCAACATTTCAACTCCCCCTCCCACTCTGCCGAGGACATGGAGGTCCTGGGCCTCCTTCACCGCCGCTCCCTCACCACCAGACACCTGGAGGAAGAACGCCTCATCTTCCGCCTCGGAACACTTCAACCCCAGGGCATCAATGTGGACTTCAACAGCTTCCTCATTTCCCCTTCCCCCACCTCATCCTAGTTTCAAACTTCCAGCTCAGTAACTGTCCCCATGACCTGTCCGGACTTGTCCGACCTGCCTATCTCCTTTTCCACCTATCCACTCCACCCTCTCTTCCCCGACCTATCACCTTCATCCCCTCCCCCACTCACCCATTGTACTCTATGCTACTCTCTCCCCACCCCCACCCTCCTCTAGCTTATCTCTCCACGCTTCAGGCTCACTGCCTTTATTCCTGATGAAGGGCTTTTGCCCGAAACGTCGATTTTGCTGCTCGTTGGATGCTGCCTGAACTGCTGTGCTCTTCCAGCACCACTAATCCAGTATTTGGTTTTCAGCATCTGCAGTCATTGTTTTTACCCTGGATTGGTTGTGCCCAATTGCCCATAGTGTGCAGGTTAAGAGGGTTAGCCATGAAAAATGCAGGGGGACAGGGTAGGGGAATTGAATGCTCTTCGGAGAGGCAGTGTGAACTTTTTGGGCTGAATGGCCTGCTTCCACACTGCAGGAACTCTATGTTATTTGAAGTAATTGCCTCACCATACAGCATCAAAGAAGACCATTCAATATGAGCCTGTGTTGGTTCCTTGGAAGATCTGCCCAGCTAATAACCCTGGAATCTTAATCTCCTTCAGATATTCATCAGACCTCTCTTTTTGAACATCGATATTAAATCTGTGTCCATCAAACATTCCAGCTCCTAACCACTCATTGTGTAAAAGTAATGATATATAAGGCAACCAATAATCTGGAAATGAGACCAGCAATGAACTGTGCTATTAATGGTTATAAACCCACACTCATACATCTCCCACGCATGCAATTCCAACGCATATACTGTGTGAATGCTTGTTCCTGCCAGTTCGATATGTTATAAATAAGCCAAGCTTCAACAAATCCTTGCAATTTCAGATTTGCAGTGAATAAGGTGCTAGACTTGACTCAAGGGAGCCACTTTATAGGCAGTTTTTTTCACACAAGGAGCATATAATCCATTACTTGCTCCACACAATCCAATAATCCTTTCTTAACCCTGTCTAGTATCCCCCAAAAGTTCATGATGATGTATGCAATGCCCCATCAATCCTGTTACCCAGTAAAGTGTCATCTCCTGAATATCTATCTGGTGATCAGACACAGACAGAATGTGTTATAGCAAGGGATTCTGCCTCATTTCGTTTCTGACTCAGGAAAATGATCATCTTCTCAGAGTTACAGAGTGGGAACTAAATGAGATAAGCATCACTCTTAGCTCCAGAAGATCTTTACAAAGCATTGAGAGCTGCAAGGGATTTGAGTCAGATTTTTCAAATGAAATAAATCCCGTGTTCAAAATGTTCTCTCATCAAACGTTCAATTTGTTCATTACTTCTGCTGTGGCTCAGTCAGTAGTAATTTTACTTTAATTCACTTGAGGGACGTGGGTTTTTGCAGGCTGAACCAGCATTTATTGCCTGCTCCTGGCTGTTTTTGAAAGGGTTCTTCTTGTCAGTTCATTGAATCATACCCCGCTACAGAAGAGGCCATTTGGCCCATCAAGGCTGTACTGCCAAAGCTAAATCTCCATCAGTCCCACTTTCCCACACTCGGCCCATAGCCTTGAATTCTGTGACATTTCACGCACTTTTTAAAGATTGTGAGGTTTCCTGCCACAACTCCCCTCCCAGGCCATGTAGTCCTTTTTCACATCAACTCTAACCCTCCTGCCTTTCACCTGTTATTGGCCCTTATTATGGGATCTCATCTCATTCTCAAGATCTAAACTGAACGCTGGTGTGGCCACACTTGGAATATCGTGTACAGTTCTGGTCCCCATATTTCGGGAAGGATGTGGAAGCATTGTAAAAGGTGCAGAGGAGATTTACCAGGATGTTGTCTGGTCTGGAGGGAAGGTCTTATGAGGAAAGGCTGAGAGACTTGGGTCTGTTCTCATTGACAAGAAGAAGGCTAAGAGGGGATTTGATAGAGACATACAAGATGGTCAGAGGATTAGATAGGGTAGACAGTGAGAGTCTTTTTCCTAGAATGATGATGTACGAGGGGGCATAACTACAAATTGAGGGGTGATAGATTTAAGACAGATGTCAGAGGCAGGTTCTTTACGCAGAGTGTGGTAAGGGCGTGGAATGCCCTACCTGCCAATGTAGTCAACTCAGCCACATTAGGGAGATTCAAACAATCCTTAGATAAGCACATGGATGATCTTGGGATAGTGTAGGGGGATGAATGTAGGTCAGCACAACATCGAGGGCCGAAGGGCCTGTTCTGCGCTGTATTGTTCTATGTTCCACGTTCTATGAACACAAAACCCTGGGCTCAAGAGCCCCGTGCTGCTCAGAGGGAGGCCTGTGTTAAGACTGAGATATCAACCTGTCCATTTTGAAGGAAAGAGGGAGAGATATCCCCAGTGTCTGGATCAAAATTAAAAGGACGCATTATCTGATTATTATCACATCCCCTCCGGTTTGTGATGGCGTGTTGTCCATGTTTCTCACACTGTTCAACTGCACTTCCATTTCTTTCATTTATTCACAGGATGAGGACCTCACTGGCTCGGCCCAGTAGTTATTGCTCATCCCTAATTGCCCAGGGGGGCAGTTAAGAGTCAACCACACCACTGTGGGTCTGGAGTCACATATAGGCCAGAACAGGTAAGGATGGCAGTTTCCTTCCTGGAAGGGACATTAGTGAACCAGATGGGTTTTCCTGATAACCATTAGAGTGGACGGCACAGTGGCACAGTAGTTAGCACTGCTGCCTCACAGCGCCAGAGACCTGGGTTCAATTCCCACCTCAGGCGACTGTCTGTGTGGAGCTTCTACCCGTGTCTGCGTCGGCTTCCTCCCACAGTCCAAAAATGTGCAGGTTAGGTGAATTGACCATGCTAAATTGCCTATAGTGTTAGGGGAATGGGTGTGGGTGGTGGGTTGGTGTGAACTTGTTGGGCTGAAGGGCCTGTTTCCACACTGTAAGTAATCGAATCTAAAAAACCTGTAATTCTGGATCTTTTTTTATTAATTCAAATTCCACCATCTGCCAATGGTAGAATTGGAACCAGACAAGCCTTTGGACTTCTGATCTAGTGATAACATGACTCAGCTATCGCCTCCCTACATTGGCTATAAAGCACTTTGAGACATTCAGTGCTCATCAAACCATTATCATAAGAAAATCTTCTTGTTCTTTCTTTCCAAGACAGTATTTATCGTTTAGGAGAAAGTGAGGACTGCAGATGCTGGAGATCAGAACTGAAAAATGTGTTGCTGGAAAAGCGCAGCAGGTCAGGCAGCATCAAAGGAGCAGGAGAATCGACGTTTCAGGCATAAGCCCTGCTTCAGGAATGACTCATTCCCAAAGAAGGGCTTATGCCCAAAGCATCGATTCTCCTGTTCCTTTGATGCTGCCTGATCTGCTGCACTTTTCCAGCAACACATTTTTCAGTATTTATCCTTTGACCAATTTCACTAACAACAGGTTATCTGGTTATTATTATATTTAGATGTTAAGTGTGTACTTTTCATTTGCCTTTCCCAAGGAGTAAATGCTGCTGGAATTAGTATGAAAGACACAGTAACAGAGATACTCTCAGAGTTAATGTTTGATATGGAGGAGCTATTAGAATCACAGATTCCCTACAGTGTGGAAGCAGGCCCTTCGGTCCAACAAATCCACACCGACCCTCTGAAGAGTGACCCACCCAGACCCATTCCCCTCCATTTATCCCTAAATAATGCACCCTAGCCTACACATCCTGAACACTACGGGCAATTTAGCATGGCCAATTCACCTCACCTGCATGTCTTCGGATTGTGGGAGGAAACCCACACCCACACAGGGTGAACATGCAAACTCCACACAGACAGTCTCCCCAAGGGTGGGATCGAACCCAGGTCACTGGTCAAAAGTGAGGATTGCAGATGCTGGAAATCAGAGTCTAGAGTAGAGTGGTGCTGGAAAAGCACAGCAGGTCAGGCAGCATCCGATGATCAGGAAAATCAACGTTTCCGTCAAAAGCCCTTCATCAAGTGCTTTTGCCCAAAATGTCGATTTTCCTGCTCCCCAGGTCGCTGGTGTTGTGAGCCAGCTGTGCTAACAACTGAGCCACCTTAAGGCCTGGATATGTTTGTTAATAAATTGCTCAGTCACCAGAAAAGCTACATCTGAGATTACTCAGGTGTAAAGGAGGAAATTGAGGAGAATCAGGCTATGATTTTCTGGAATAATTGCAAACGTCACATCTGTGTTCAAGAAAGAGTGTAATGTTGAAAACAGCAATGACAGGCCATTCTGATTAACCTCAGCAGTGAGAACCATTCAATAGAGACACAGAGGTAGGCCAATCAGCCCATCAAATCCAATCTACCTTCCATGAGATAATGGTTGATCCTCAACTCCACTTTTCCTCAGAAGCCATCATTCCCTTATTGACTAAAAAGCTATCTGTTTAAGCTTTAAAACTCTCTTAATGACCCAGCCTTGACAGCCTTCTGTGATAAAGAATTCCACAGATTCACTCCTTTCTAAGAAAAGAAAGTCCTCCTCATCCCTTTACTCTGAGATGATTTTTTCTGGTCCTAGAGTCTCCCACAAGGGAAGACAATCTTTCCATGTCTACCCTGTCAAGTCCTCTAAGAATCTTATAAGTTTTAATAAGATTGCCTCTCATTCTTCTAAACTTCAATCAGTCCAGGCACAATCTACTCAATATTGTCTTATAAGGATGTCCCTCCATATCCAGGAACAGCTCTTCTGGACTGCCTCCAATGTTAATCTATCTTTCCTTAATGTGGAAGTGCCCATCTTGGATTGGGATGGACAAGATCAGAAGTCACATGACACTAGAGTATAGTCCAACAGGTTTATTTGAAATCACAAGCTTTTGGAGCACTGGCCCTCCATCAGCTAAATCTCCAAAAGCTTGTGATTTCAAGTAAACCTGTTGGATTGTAACCTGATGTTGTGCGACTTCTGACCTTTTCTGTCCTTAGATACGGGAACCAAAACTGTTCACAGTTTTCCAGCAATGGTCTGACTAGTGTCTTGTATCATTTTAACAAGACCTCCCTATTGTTGTAATCCATTCCCTTTGAAATAACAGCCAGCATTCGGTTTCAGAACATTTTCATAAATAATGAACTTTGGATTAACTGAGGAAAGCCAGTGAGGGTTTATCAAAGAAAATTTCACACACCCAACAGGCTGAATCAACTCCTTCTGTTCTGTAACCATTCTGTGAATCACAGAGAACTACAGGAAAACTGGCCATTTGGCCCAAATTGTTCATGCTGGTGTTTGCGTTCCAGATGGAAGCAATGTATATAAGGAGGAGTGAGAGATTACTGGAGACATTAAGACTGAGGCACCTGAAGGCTTGTCTGCCAATGGTAGGGCAGTAAAAAGCAAGAAAAATAGAAGAGTTGGAGGATTGATCATTTGTCAGGATAGGTCTGGGATGGGTGAGAGAAATCGGGAGGGGAGAGGGATTTGTAAACAAGGGTAAGAACGTTATAACTGAGCTCTTGCCAGACCAGGAATTGTTATAAGCACAGGGAGGTGAGGGTTGAACCTGACCTTGTGAAAACTTAAGGCACAATAGAGTCATAGAGTTATACAACACAGAAATGGGTCCTTCAGTCCAACACTTCTATGCTGACCAGATTTCCTAACCTAATCTAGTTTGTCAGCAACTGGCGCATATCCCTCTAAATCCTTCCTATTCATATACCCATCCAGATGTCTTTTAAATGCAGTAATTGTACCAGCCTCCACCACTTCCTCTGGCAGCTCATTCCGTACACGCACCACCCTCTGTGTGAAAATGTTGCAGAGATTTGAAGTGAGGGGGGTGGGGGCGCAGATTCAGAGGAGAGTCCAATGCAGTTGAACAAAACCTTGAATTTAAATTTGTCCACAAGATGCAAGGTCACAGAGTTTGACCCAATTTGATGTATTTTAAGTTTGATGATTCGCCTGTGGGTTCACTGGTCAAAGTGGCAGTTGCAGATTAGGTTGGTTTTGACAATTACCTCCTGTCATCCTGCCTTTAACAAGATTCCAAAGGATTTAGAAAGCTCACAGTGCAGTTTCAATGAGGACCCAGATTGCCAGCTGCTCATAGTTTGCTGGTTTCAGCTGTCTTGTTTTTGTTACAACATACAATTAATTCTGTTAGCTTTATGCTCCTAATGACTGTGCTGTACACAGACTGCTGGAAATAACTGTACAATAATTGTAGAGCTTATCTTGCATACAGCCAGGGAAGACATGGTTGAGGGAAGCAAAGGAAATCACTTATATTGTGGATTCTTTTAAAATACAAGGCTGGGCACATAATTAGATGGGCGGTTTGTCTTTGTGACATTTTCCTTTTTTATTTTGCAGCAATGAAGCACTAACAATGACATTTATTTTTAAGTACAATAAAAGACTAAGGTTAAAAATACAAAATTCCATTCAACAGCTTAATGCTTGGGTAGAGATTACTGTCAGACTGGATTATTGTGTGAACGGTTAATGTGTGTGGATCAAATTTATCTCACCGCTGTTTAAGGATGTGATAAGGCAAAAGACGGATATGTTTTGATAGCATTGTTCACATTCACAGCATTTTATTTCAAAGAAAATGTACAGTTATTAAGCATAAACACTGCTTTGATATCACAAACAGAGCAACCAATTTCCACACAGCAAGTTCCCACTAAAACAATAGGATCAGAGTACACTCAGAGCAGAGAAGGAGGATATTCAGCCTGCCAACTCCATGCTGGCTCTCTTCAAGAATAACTCAAGTCTCACTGACTCAATTTACCCTTCAGATCTTAATCCAATCCCCTCTTCAAATCCACAATTGAGCCCATCTCCAGCATACTGTCAGGCAGTGTGTTGTCAGCTCCTAACCATAGAGTCATAGAGATGTACAGCATGGAAACAGACCCTTCGGTCCAACCTGTCCATGCCGACCAGATATCCCAACCCAATCTAGTCCCACCTGCCAGCACCCGGCCCATATCCCTCCAAACCCTTCCTATTCATATACCCATCCAGATGCCTCTTAAATGTTGCAATTGTACCAGCCTCCACCACTTCCTCTGGCAGCTCATTCCATACATGTACCACCCTCTGTGTGAAAAAGTTGCACCTTAAGTCTCCTTTATATCTTTCCACTCTCACCCTAAACCTATGCCCTCTAGTTCTGGACTCCCCAACCCCAGGGAAAAGACTTGTCTATTTATCCTATCCAAGCCCCTCATAATTTTGTAAACCTCTATAAGGTCACCTCTCAGCCTCCAACGCTCCAGGGAAAACAGCCCCAGCCTGTTCAAGTCTTTCCCTATAGCTCAAAGCCATGTTGACTATCCCTAATCAATCCTTGCCTTTCCAAGTACATGTACAACCTGTCCCTCAGGATTCCCTCCAACAACTTGGCCACCACCAACATTAGACTCACTGGTCTATAGTTCCCTGGCTTGTCCTTACCACCCTTCTTAAAAGTAGCACCACATTAGCCAACCTTCAGTTTTTCAGCACCTCACCTGTGACTATTGATGATTACAAATATCTCAGCAAGAGGCCCAGCAATCACTTCCCTAGCTTCCCACAGAGTTCTAGGGTACACCTGAGCAGGTCCTGGGGATTTATCCACCTTTATGTGTTTCCCAATAAAGTGATCATCCCGTTCTTATTTCTCAGTTCCACCCAAATAACTTCCCTGGATGTATTTCCAGGAATATCTTCCCTTGGTACAACTGTAATGCTATCCCTTTTCAAAAACGCCACTCCCCCTTCTCTCTTGCCTCCCTTTCTATCCTCCCTGTAGCATTTGTATCCTGGAACATTAAGCTGCCAGTCCTGCCCATCCCTGAGTCATATTTCTGTAATAGCTATGATATCCCAGTCCCATGTTCCTAACCATGCCAAATGCAGCATTAAAATGTTTTACCATACATAACAATTGGTTCCTTTGCTACTCACTTGCAATCTATGTCTTCTGATTCTCAGTCCTACCACCAGTGCCACAATCTCCTTACTATCTTGAACACTCTTGTCAAATCTCCACTCGGCTTTTTTCCCTTGAAGGTGAAGCCAGGTTTCTTCAATCTACCTGCGCCACTGAAATTTCTCACCCCAGAACCATTCTCCTGAATCTTCTCCACATCCTCTGTAATGTCTTCACTTCTTCCTAAGACGAGGTGCCCAGACTGAACATAATGCTGATGTCATAGAGTCATAGAGATGTACAGCATGGAAACAGACTCTTCGGTCCAACCTGTCCTTGCCAACCAGATATCCAACCCAATCTAGACCCATCTGCCAGCACCCAGCCCATATCCCTCCAAACCCTTCTTATTCATATACCCATCCAAATGCCTCTTAAATGTTGCAATTGTACCAGCCTCCACCACTTCCTCTGGCAGCTCATTCCATACACGTACCACTCTCTGTGTGAAAAAGTTACCCCTTAGGTCTCTTTTATATCTTTCCCCTCTCACCCTAAACCTATGCCCTCTAATTCTGGACTCCCCTAACCCCAGGGAAAAGACTTGTCTATTTATCCTATCCATGCCCCTCATAATTTTGTAAACCTCTGAGGTCATCCCTCAGCCTCTGACACTCCAGGGAAAACAGCCCCAGCCTGTTCAGCCTCTCCCTATAGCTCAAATCCTCCAACCCTGGCAACATTCTTGTAAATCTTTTCTGAACCCTTTCAAGTTTCACAACATCTTTCCGATAGGAAGAAGACCAGAATTGCACGCAATATTCCAACGGTGGCCTAACCAATGTCCTGTACAGCTGCATCATGACCTCCCAACTCCTGTACTCAATACTCTGACCAATAAAGGAAAGTATACCCAACGCCTTCTTCACTATCCTATCTACCTGCTCCACTTTCAAGGAGCTATGAACCTTACCATTAAGTGTATAAGACCTCCTAAGATTTGCTTTCCCAAAATGCAGCACCTCACATTTATCTGAATTAAACTCCAACTACCACTTCTCTGCCCATTGGCCCATCTGGTCCAGATCCTGTTGTAATCTGAGGTAACCCTCTTCGCTGTCCACTACACCTCCAATTTTGGCGTCATCTGCAAACTTACTAACTGTACCTCTTATGCTCGCATCCAAATCATTTATGAAAATGACAAAAGGTAGAGGACCCAGCACCGATCCTTGTGGCACTCCACTGGTCACAGGCCACCAGTCTGAAAAACAACCTTCCACCACCACTCTCTGTCTTCTACCTTTGAGCCAGTTCTGTATCCAAATGGCTAGTTCTCACTGTATTCCGTGAGATCTAACCTTGCTAACCAGTCTCCCATGGGGAACCTTGTCAAACGCCTTACTGAAGTCCATATAGATCACATCTACTGCTCTGCCCTCATCAATCGTCTTTGTTACTTCTTCAAAAAACCCAATCAAGTTTGTGAGACATGATTTCCCACGCACAAAGCCATGTTGACTATCCCTAATCAGTCCTTGCCTTTCCAAATACATGTACATCCTGTCCCTCAGGATTCCCTCCAACAACGTGCCCACCACTGACGTCAGGCTCACCGGTCTATAGTTCCCTGGCTTGTCCTTACCACCCTTCTTAAACAGTGGCACTATGTTAGCCAATCCCCAGTCTTCCAGCACCTCACCTGAAATTATTGATGATACAAATATCTCAGCAAGTATTCCACACAAACATAAAATAGTTTCAAAGGTTCAAACTGCACCATTGCTGGAGAAAACGGCAGGATCTGGCAGAGAAACAGAACTAACATTTTGAGTCCATTATGTCTCTTCTTTGGCTCAAGAGGTCTTCTAGACTTCTCAAAGGACTTTTCAGTTTCAGATCTCAAGCATCTGCAGTACTCAGCTTTTAAAACGACCTTCTTGGTTTGGTATTCTGTAAATATTTTCTAAACAACATGTTCAGAGATAAGACCATAAGACACAGGAGTGGAAGTAAGGCCATTCGGCCCATCAAGTCCACTCCGCCATTCAATCATGGCTGATGGCCATTTCAACTCCACTTTGCCGCATTCTCCCCGTAGCCCTTAATTTCTTGTGACATCAAGGAATATAACCTTTTGGTTATACAAAAGGCTGTATCAACCAATTAAAGTGAACTTTATGCCATTTTTTTCATTTGAATTGTCATTTGCCTGTTAGTATATATTTTAGTCCAAGGATATAAAAATGGAACCCTGTTGATGATTTCTTTATTTTGGGGTCATTGAGTAAATTTTGGTTTACAAATCACCCTGGAAACTGCAACTGCAAAATTTATTGTTGAGTCAGAAACAGGAGAAAGGGTATCAATAGTTGAATGCACTTCTCCATAACGTTAGTGTTACATTTTCTATCAGAGAATAATATTTAAAAATATGTTTAATCCATATTTTGGCTGCAAAACTCCAGGAAGTGAAGATGCAATATATCCACAATGTTGCAACTGACCTTTCAACAAAGTTGATGAAATGTTAATCTCAAGCCCAAAGAGCCTTTAGCCTTAGAAGAACAAAGTTTTTTTCTCTCAATAGTAGGATATACAGTCCTTCTGGTATGAATACTCCACACAATGCAATGAGTGATCTTAAAAAAAAAGCTAACTGGAATGCTTCAGACAAACACGAGAATGAATGTTGCATGCAGCATCAAGATTTATAGGCCTTACCACAGAATACAACCAATTCTGTGAAGAGGTTCTGGAGACTGGTATAACTATTTGATTCAAAGTTAGGTGTATGCAGCTTCACTGTCTGCATCTTTCTTTGTGCACATTTCTAGAAACTTACTTCTAACTAGATTGTTACCTTTCAAATCAAGAACCACAGTGCTCCAGAATAAAGAACAATACTTTTATTCAAAGTTAAAAATCACACAACACTAGGTTATATTCCAACAGGTTTAATTGGAAGCACTAGCTTTCGGAGCGCTGCTCCTTCGTCAGGTGATTGTGGAGTATTCAATTGTAAGATACAGAATTTATAGCAAAAGCACAGCAGGTCAGGCAGCATCTGAGGAGCAGGATAATCAACGTATTGAGCATACACCCTCCTGATGAAGGGCTTATGCCTGAAACATTGACTCTCCTGCTCCTTGGATGCTGCCTGACCTGCTGTACTTTTCCAGCACCTCACATTTTGACTCTTGTGATCTGTACCCCTACCAATAAAGATTGGAAAGCCACCTGCTTTATTGACTGCTCTCTTAGCCAGTCCTATAACCATCAATGATTTTGTCTTCTACTCAAAGTGTAAAAGACTCTTGCATTGCAATGTAACTCATGACAAGGTCCTGCACAGGAAGCCTTTTAACATGGGGGAGCCTATTTGTCTGCAGCTCCCACATGGGTCTGGCTCAACAGGAAATTTAAATTAGATTAGATTACTGTGTGGAAACAGGTCCTTCGGCCCAACAAGTCCACACTGACCCGCCAAAGCGCAACCCACCCATACCCCTACATTTATCCCTTACCTAACACATGGCCAATTCACCTGGCCTGCACATCTTTGTGACTGTGGGAGGAAACCGAAGCACCCAGAGGAAACCCACGCAGACACGGGGGGAACGTGCAAACTCCACACAGTCAGTCGCCTGAGGCAGGAACTCTCCCACTCTAACCCTCTGCATGATGTACGTACATTGGATGATAGATGAGCAAGCTGTTTGTCTGAGTGATCAGTGCAGCTTCTTTGGCCGTCAACTCCTTGAATGGGACTTGAACCTTGAGCTTCCAGCACAATGGCAAGGATCCTGCCTCCTGCATCAACAGGACCTCCACCTTCAATGACCGATGCACTTACACATGCGGGGAGCTCTGCTTCTGCATGCCCTTCAGAATTGCACCCTTTCCTTCATATCGTACCCTCTGTTCTTCCTACCAAAACAATCACTTCTCTGTTTTACATTTCCCCTGTCATTAATCTGTGTGCCCTTCCGAAGATCTATGCTATTCTCACAGATCACAACGTTGAGGTGTCTGCAAATGTTGGAACCGTGCCCTGTACACCAAGGTTGAGGTCGTTAATGTATATCAGCAAGAGCATGAACTCCATTCTAGACTGTTTCACAGTCTGAAAAACATCTATTCACCACTCTCTCCTGTTGCTCAGTCAATTCCTTATGCAATACTGTCCCTTTCATTCCACTGAGCTCTAACATTGCTCACACTTCATGACCTGCTTTCTTGGGAAGTCGCATACATCCCTCCCATTGACAGCATTACACTAATCAACCTTCCATCTAACCTCATCAAAATCTCCAGCATGCTATTTAAATAGGGTTTGTCCTTAACCAATCCCCATACTGTCTTTTCTTAATTAATCAAATGACAATTAATTTTGTCCCAAATTACCATTTTCATAAATACCTTCACTGCCAAGACTAAATAACTGGCCTGTAGTTACTTAGCTCACTTTTACCACCTAATTTGAGCAAGAGAGTAGCATTTGCAATCCTCCATTCATAGAGTCATAGAGTAATACAGCATGAAAAGAGGCCATTTGGCCCATCACATCTGTGCCTGTTATCAAGCATTACCTACTCTGGCCCCATTTTCCAACACATGGCCTGTGACCTTGTGTACTATGGTGCTTCCAGTGATCTGAAATTAGTTCAGAAATGTCTTGCGGGTTCCTGTCTCTACCATCCTTTCAGGCAAAGAATTCCAAATACCCACCACCCTCTGGGTGAAAAGAAAATTCCTAAAATCCTCTCTAAACCTCCTGTTTCATGATGTGCTAGTGCCGGTATTGGACTGGGGTGGACAAGATCAGAAGTTACAGTCCAAACCTCCGGCCACTTGTAATTTCAAATAAACCTGATAGACTATAACCTGGTGCCATGTGACTTCTGACCTTCTTATCTTCAAACTGTGCATCCCAGCAACATTCCTCTGAGTCCACACTTCACTCTAAAGGAGACTGAATAATTGTGGCCAGGACTTGTCTCATTCACATTCATTTCCCTTGTTCTTGGAAGCAGTTGAGGCCAGGTCAGGTGCCTTACCAACTGTAAATACAGACAGACAGTGTCTGTGAAACCACCTCCTGACCAATCTTAAACCTTTTAACTGTCTGAATTCTAACCTCCCCTTACATGTGCCGAAGATGTTCTGCAGAAACTGAAATCAGACAGTGTGACAAACCCAACAGTGGGTTAGGATAAAAATGACCTCATTAGTCTTTAGTTAAAGCTATGTGCAGAGGCAGAAAACCAGCTCACTCTGTGGCTTTTCAGTCCCTGAAGGGTTTAATATGCATGAACGGCTAAACCAACATCAGAGAATTTCCTAGTGTGGAAGAGGATGTTAATTGCTACATTGTGAAAGATTACCCTTGCGGTAAATGTTTCTCTTGAATCCTTTGTAAAGTGATTTCCATTACAAAAACACATTGCCTGGGACCCCAGTTGAATATTAACACCAAAGCAACACATTTGTAAATGAGGCAGACAGGAAATTGCAAGGCTCTTTTTTTTGCTGAGGAACTCATTACTTCAGCTTTATTGCAGACTGAGAGTTTGCTTGTGACAAGGCAAATTTACTGATATGTCTATCAGTAATGCAGAGATATTGCAATGGTAATAGCTGTATGGCAGGTTGTAAAACAAGACAGATGCAAGCTAACTCAATACCAAGAGCTTGTTAAAGTTCACGCTATGCTAAATTATCAATGGCACATAAATTTTATATCTCTGTTTTATGCTCTCTGTTATAATCAGACTTTTAAAAGCTCAATGTTTTTCTTGCATGTTGTAAAGATTGAACTGGTACTGAGTTTGGCTGAAGCTTCATCTATGTAATGAAAGAGTCGAGATACTGACCATTGTTTACCTAAGTACACACTGCTTACTACAAATGGCACCATACTGAAGTTCAGTTCCTGGAGTGCGATGGCAGCTCCATGAATTTGAGTTATCTGAAATGGTGTAAAAAAAGTAGAGAGAGAGAGAGAAATGAGAACATAAAGAAAGAATGAGAGAGAGAAAAAAGGAGGAAGAAGAATGTTTTTCACATCCTCGGGCATCTCAAGGTTAAAAATCACACAACGCCAGGTTATAGTCCAATAGGTTTATTTGGAAGCACTAGCTTTCGGAGCACTGCTCCTTCTTCAGGGCATCTCAAGAGACTTTACAGCTAATTAATTCTTTCTGAAATGTTGCCACTGTTGTGGTGTCAGGAATACGGCAGCCAGTTTGTACACAACATGATCCCTCAGACAGTAATGAAACAATGACAGGAATCTTCCTTAGTGATGACGAGTCTGATGAAGAGTCCTCTAGACTTGAAACGTTAGTTTGCTCCCTCTCTATGGATGCTGCCTGACCCACTGTGATCTCCAGCATTTTTGTTTTGAGCTCAGATTCCAGCATCTGCAATAATTTGCTCCCACTCTCTCTTAGTGATGTTGCTTAATGGCCAAAAAGGCACTGCACAGTGTGGGGTATTGGGCATGCAATTGAGAAATCACCTTGGCCAACGTCTCATCCAAAAGGCACACATCCAATGGTGCAGCATTGCCTGAGGACAATGTCCCAGGAGCACCGGTCTGGGGCTTCCTGCTCCACAATCAAAGCAATGAATACATGTCAAAAAAACTGCTAGTAAAGTGGTTTCAGGTGGCCTAGAGGCCCAGTAGGTACTATATAAATGCAACTCTTTCCTTTATAATGCAGGATTGGGATCAGCTGCTCTTAGGTGCTTTTGTCATGTCAAAGTCCTCCAGGTTCTTTTTAGATTAGATTCCCTACAGTGTGGAAACATGCCCTTCGGCCCAACAAGTCCACACCGACCCTCCGAAGAGTAATCCACCCCCCCCCCCCCACCCCCGACTAACGCTCCTAACAACTATGGACAATTTAGCATGACTAATTCACCTAACCTGCACATCTTTGGACTGTGGGAGGAAACCGGAGCACCTGGAGGAAACCCATGCAGACACAGGGAGAATGTGCAAACTCCACACGGACAGTTGCCCGAGGCTGGAATCGAACCTGGGACCCTGGTGAGGTAGCAGCACCAACCATTGAGCCACCATGTCGCCCCTACAGTGTGCAAGCACTGTGGAATCCCTACAGTATGGAAATAGGCCCTTCGACCCAACAAGTCCACACACCAACCCTCCAAAGAGTATCCCACCCAGATCCATTTCCCCACCCTATTACTTTATATTTGCCCCTGACTAATGCACCTCATCTACACATCCCTGAACACTATGGGCAATTTAGCATGGCCAGTTCACCCTAACCTGTACATCTTTGGACTGTGTGAGGCAGCAGTGCAACCAACTGAGTCACTGTGCTGACCCCAATAAGCAGTGACGCAGCAGCTGTATAGATTTATAAGAGGAAGAAATTGTGACCAATGCTGCCTTTTGTTACAGAATTTGTTTTTGAATTAAACATCTGTCTACACATTACAAGCTTATTAAATCACTTTGACAGTTAATGAGATATGTTGTTAATGTAGAGGGAATACAATCAGTGTGCAAGTAAATTAGACAGTTTGTAGAGATGGGGACACTGTCTCCCTAAACTGCTACAGATTAATGGAAGATAAATGATCGCCATCAATCATAATTGTGATGACATTCCAATGCTTTCAGCTCATTTGGATGCTTACCGCTGCATACTCCCATTGTGAAATGACAAAGTGCTGGCACTCATCAACTCCGAACAAATCTTCCTAATGAAGATATCTGCTTCATCAGAGCCAGGAGAGGAGCTGAACAACTGTGGATACCAAGACTGAGTTTCAGAGTCAAATATCATAAGCACTTCATAGAAATGATTCTCATCAGACAAGATTTTAAATTAAGTCCTATATAAGAAGGATGTTGTGAAACTTGAAAGGGTTGAGATAAGATTTACCAGGATGTTGCCAGGGTTGGATGATTTGAGCTATAGGGAGAGGCTGAATAGGCTGGGGCTGTTTTCCCTGGAGCATTGGAGGTTGAGGGGTGACCTTATAGAGGTTATAAAATCATGAGGGGCATGGATAGGGAAATAGACAAAGTCTTTTCCCTGGGGTCGGGGATTCCAGAACTAGAGGGCATAGGTTTAGGGTGAGAGGGGAAAGATATAAAAGGGACCTAAGGGGCAACGTTTTCATGCAGAGGGTGGTGCATATATGGAATGAGCTGTCAGAGGACGTGGTGGAGTCTGGTACAATTACAGCATTTAAAAAGCAACTGGATGGGTATATGAATAGGAAGGATTTGGAGGGCTATGGGCCAAGTGCTGGCAAATGGGACTAAATTAGGTTGGGATATCTGGTTGGCATGGACCAAGATGTCTGTGCTGTACATCTCTATGACTCTAAGTCACAAGAGGAGACATTAGAAGATGTGACCCGACCAAAAGCCCAGTTAAAGAGGTAGTTTTGATGGAGTTTCTTAAAGGAGGAGAGATATATAGAGAGAGAGAGAGAGAGAGTGGTGGTGAGGTGGAAAGGTTTAGGAAGGCAATCCAAGGCCCAGGCAGCTGAAGGCATGAGGCAATTAAAATCCGCCCTATCCTGGAGACCAGGATTGGAAGAGTGCAGAGGTCTGGGGTGGTCATCGTTTTGGGGTGAGTTTACAGCCATGGGTGAGGCTCTATGGATCGAAACCATTCTATGATTTATGTTTGAGTTCTGATTCAGCCTGACATTGGTAACTCCAATAGCCAGTAGGCTGGTAATTTTAAACTTAATGTGAAGAAAGACCAGTCAATGTGAATGATAAACTGATTAATTTTCTTTCTTTATTAAGGCATTATTGGCTCAAACTTTCAAGTTTGAAAATCTGTTATGAAGGATGTGACAGCTGGACACTTGGAACGGGAATTTTCATTTCGGAATTGAAGTACGGCACCAAGCATGTCAAAGGTCATCCCTTCTGCCATGACCATGGATGAGCTTCGTTGAGGGAAAACTGAAGATGGTGCCTGGACTGGAGGCTGAAGACCACATCACCAGGTACGTGTTTGCTTCCTGCTGTTGAACATCTGAAATTTGAATATCTCATTTGGGCAGATGTTAATTGGGAAGGGGAAGTTAATTCCAGAGAGCTGTGTCATTAATGGGATTTAAATGCATCCCAATGAGATTCTTGACATCTGATGGAAGAAGATCAACTCTCCCTCTGAGGAGGGAGGACTGAATCGCTAACGTTTATCTCAATGGCGACAATCGGATTTTTGAACTCTCTGCCCAATCAAATTCTCACTCTGGCCTTCATTCTCCTTTGGGAACAAAAATAGCACCCTGAGAAAATAATGGTAGGGCAGGGCAGGGTCACCATGGATTTGTGAAAGAGGGAACCACTTTTGGCAAACCTGGTAAAGTTCATTTTTGGGGATGTAGCTAGTGGAATAAATAGGAGGAAACCAGTGGACACCATGTATTTGGACAATCAGAAGGCCCACAGGAAGATTAAGTAAACAAAATGAGGGCTCATAGGATTTGAGTTAATGTAGTGGCATGGATTGAGAATTGGTTAATGGACAGAAGACAAGGAATTGGAATACATGGGTCATTCTCAAGTTGGCAGGCTGTGAATGATGGGGTACCACATGGATCAGCTCTTGGCACCTAGTTATTTATCATTGATATCAATGGTTTGGATTGAATCAAATCTAAATGTAACATTTCCAAGTTTGCTGATGACACAGTATGAGTTATGAATGTGAGGAAAATGCAAGAGGATTTAGACAGACTGAGTGAGTGGACAAGAGTATGGCAGATAGAATATAACATGGGAAATGTGGAGTTATCAAGCATTGGTAGAAAAATTGAATTGCAATGTATTCCATAAGTCATGAGGGATTGGGAGGTGCTGATGTCGAAAGGGGCTGGAGTGTTGTTCATGAGTGACTGAACAATGATGAGGAAGGCAAATGGTATGTTGGCCTTCAGTACAAAAGTAAAGATCTCTTATATATGAAAAGGAAGGGTTTGGAGGGTTATGGGCCGGGTGCTGGCAAGTGGGACTAAATACGTTTGGGAGATCTGGTTGGTTTGGACGAGTTGGACCGAAGGGTCTGTTTCCATGCTGTACATCTCAATGTCTCTATGACTTTTGGTCCAATTAAATGGAACCTTTGTGAGAATGCAGCTGGAGAATTGTCAATAAATGATAAAGGTCCACAACACAGAAAAAGGCCCTATGGCCCATCAAGTCTGTGCCAATCAAAAATAACCACCTAACTATTCTGGCTCCATTTTCCAGCACTTTGCCCATAGCCTAGTACACCTATGAGTGCACACCAAACCCTTCTTCTATGTGATAAGGCTTTCTGCCTCCCCCACCCTTACAGGCAGTGAGTTCCAGATTCCTCACCATGCTGTGGGTGAAAGAAAAATTCCTCACAGCCATTCTAAACATCTTACCCCTCATCTTAAATCTGTGCCTGTTAGTCATTGATCCCACTACTAAAGGGGAAAGTATCCTTCTGCCTGCTCTGTCTATGCTCTTCAGGATATTCTCCATCTCAATCATATCCCTCAGCCTTCTCTGTTTCTAAGGAAGACAACCCCAGTCTGTCCAATTTCTCTTCAAAACTGAAACTTCCCAGCCCAGGCAACATTCTGGCAAATCTCCCTTGCAAATGGGAACAGTTTTGGTCTCCTTACTTTAAGAAAGGATAGAATTGCCTTAGAGGGAGTGCAATGGAGGTTCACCAGACTAATTCCTGGGATGGCTGAATGGTCCTATGGCGAGACACTGAGGACATAGGGTCTGAACTCCCTGTAGTCTAGAAGATGAGTGGCTACAGGACTTGCCAGAGTTGATGCAGTGAGGATGTTTCCCTAGGTTCGGGGTTGGGTGGGGTGGTGGGGAGATCGACAATCATGGGATACCATTTCAGAATAAGAGGCTGGCCATTTTGGACTGAACAACAACTTTTTCACTCGAGAGAAAGGTGTGCCTTTGAACTTTTCTACTCTAGGGAATAGAATAGAATAGAATAGCCTTTATTCTCAGGTGCACTTGAATGAGAGCAGTGTAAAGTTTGTAATGTTGCCTCTTTGGTATCACCTTAGGTACAGGTTACCTGATCACAGATACTTTCAGCGTTTGTTACACAAGTGAAAAAATGAAAAAGAAAAGTTCAGCTTAGGAATACAAAGTTTTAAAAAGAACTCAAATTACTCAAAGTCCAGAATAAGAATAAAAAGTATCTTTTCACTGAATCCATGCCTTCCGGACTTCAGAACACAAGGCCTCACTACCAGCACACTCCAGGCTCCGACCTGGACTCTCCTCTGGGCTGGTACGGTCTCCAACTCAGTCTAGTCTTGGGCTCACCTCCATTCTCCATTCCCTCTGGGCAGGGTAGTTTAAGAAGTTAAAAGTTGGCAGTGGACAGGGGCGGGGTGAAAGAAAATCTGCAGAAAAGAGGAACAAAAAGGAAAAGGAACTGGAAAATCAGAGGACGTCTGGCTGGAGCATCCCACTGTGCTGCTGTCTTGAATCTTACTTTGAAGAGGGTTGTGGAAGCTCAGTCATTTAGCAGGTTCAAGAGAGAAATTGATAAATTCCCTTACATCAAAGCTGTTGAAAGATATGGGGGCGATGTAGACATGACCCAGTTCAATAGCAGAATAGGATTCCTGATACCTATGTTCCCCAAAAAAATGTGAGTTCAAGTCCCACCCCTGACATCTGTGCGCAAAATCTCACCGGACATTCTGAATGCCATGCCAAGGGAGTGCTGCACTATCAGAGGTGTTGCCTTTCAGCTAACACCTTAAATAGATGCTTGATCTCCCCTCGATATGACAAACAGTGGGAGAGTTCTCACCAGTATCCTGCCCAATATTTATCCCTTGACAAAAAAACAGACGATCAAGTTGTTTATTTCATTGCTGTTCAAAGGAGTTTGGCCACTGCTTTTTTGAGATTACGTATGGTTTTCTGGAAATAGTATTTCAGTGGCTGTAAAACACTTTCAGCACATCCTGAGGTGCAAATAAAAATGCAAGTTGTTTTTTTTAGCTTCATCAGTAACTGGTGTTTTCATTGTTTTCTTGCAATAAGGGACTGACTTGAAATCAGTAACTTGTACAGTGGGAAATCTTAATATTTCGCCATTTGATCAGTAGGTTTCGGCAGTAAGTAGAATTTGGGGCTGGACAGGAAATGATCGCATTGGATTTATAGAAGGGCCAAGGCTGGAACTGAAATGCATGAGAAGCAGACATAATTCTGAAATTGGGACATTGCTTTCCTGACAGTTTCTAAAGACAGATTAAGTACAAAGGGTAAATATCATTTTCTGCGATGACATAGCTTTAATTTAAGTAAATTTTGTGCATTTAACTAAATTATTCGCTTGTCAGAAATATATATCAGCAAACCTTGCTGTATCAGTCTCTTCCATGTGACTCAGAACTGTAATGCAGTCAAAATGAAATGGAATTAATTGAAAATCTTTGCCTTTTGGTTTTTCTATATCAATTTCCATTTACAACCCCCCAGAGCAGATATGAGAGATTCAAAAGACAGTTATTAGGATAATCACACACTGCCTGAGGAACTCTTGCTTGACTCATTTTGGCTCAGTTCATTGTAATTTGAGCAGTGTCAGTATCTGACACCCCGGGGCAGTTCATGGCCAATGAACTAAATTCCAGGTCAGTGTCAAAGATGAGTTTTGGCTCCAGAGTAAATCAGGTTGTTAGCTCTTCAGAATTGGACTCCAATCTCTGGGCAGCTCCAGTGAAAATCCAGGAGGAACCTCATTGAAGCATGACAAGTCATGGATGTTGTGTTCATGTCTTGGAGGATTTTCATTTGTGCATTGTTGAGAAGAAATTTGGAGACTGGGAAATTGTCAGTTCTACTCAGGAATCCAATAGATTCACATCACACTTATCAAAAATTCATTCAGGGGACATGGGTGTCACTGATTGGTTCAGCATTTATTACCGTCCCTGGTTGCCCCTTGAGAAATTGGGGGTGAGCTGCCTTCTTGAACCGTTGCAGTCCATGTGCTGTGGGTAGACACACAATGTCCTTAGGGAGGGAATTCCAGGATTTTGACCCAGTGACACCGAAGGAATGGCGATATCTTTCCAAGTCAGGATGGTGAGTGGCTCGGAGGGGAACTTGCAGGGGGTGGTGTTCGCATGTATCTGCTGCCCTTGTCCTTCTAGATGGAAGTGCTCATGGGTTTGGAAGGTGCTGTCTGAGGATCTTTGGTGAATTTCTGTGGTGCATCTCATAGATGGTACACACTGCTGTTACTGAGCGTCGGTGGTGGAGGGAGGGGATGTTGAGGGCGGTGGGTGGGCTGTTTATCCTGGATGGTGTCAAGATTGTGAACTGCTCTTGTAGCCACAGTATTTGTGTGGTGAACATAAGCCAGTTTGTGTTCAATGGTAGCTCCCAGAATGTTGATGGTGGGGAATTCCGTGATGGTATGTCATTGAATGACATACCATCACGGAGCAATAGTTAGCTTGTCTCTTGTTAGACATGGTCATTGTATGATACATAGGGCAGAATTTACTCTGGACGATGGGAGGCCCCAGGTACCGGCTGGAAAACCAGTGAGAATGCTACCTAGCTTTGCTCAGGGAGCTCAGCTTTCCTCTCCAACTCCATCAGGTACCAATCTGGACAGCACTGGACCTCCCACCAAGCTGAGCTGGGTAGAAATCCCATCCCCAAGAGCCAGCAACTCTCCAGGCCTAGCCACACACATGGGAGCAGTGACTACTGCTGGTATTACACCTGAACCTTCTGAAGAAATCGTCAATGGAAAGAGGTGTCTGGGCAGGATGTGAGTAGCCAAGAGAGGTGTGGGAGCTGGCAAGGACAGGGGGTCAAAAGCAGATGTGGTGGTTGGCTTTCCGTGTCCCCATCACTGACTCCAGTGCCAAGTCCCTGAACTGGACACAGAGAATCCAAGGGCAAGGCTGCACTCCTCCTCCTTCACCTTGACCACTGGAAAATCATGCAAGGATTGTTAGGCAACCACTCCAGGTGGCAGCTACTGAAAAGGTCACTCAATGACTTCAATTGGCATTTGGCCTTAAAAAGACTTCAATTTGCTCTTCCTACCTTGAGGTTGATGAAAAGGGGTTTGGATGCAGACTCCCAATCTTCCCACAAATCTACCCCTGCCCCATTCACCCCCAATCACCACCCCCCCCCCCACCAGAGGGTGCACCTTAAAGAGTCTGATCTTGTCATGGGAAGGCGGGGCATGGCAAAGATGGGCAACCAATACCAACCAAAGGCAGGGAGGTAAAGATGACATCCGGTGACATCCTCCAATCAGAGTGGGTGATGCTAATCTAAAATATTTCCACATGTTAAACATTCCAGCATAAGTTCTTCACAAATCTAAACACAACAATCCACCAAATCCTGGCTCACCTTTCTCTCTCTCCCTCCCTCTCTTTATGCTTCTCTGTTGAATGAGCATAGTCATATGTGTTTGGAACTTCTTTTGATTAGATTAGATTCCCTACAGTGTGGAAACAGGCCCTTCAGTCCAACAAGTCCATACCGACTCTCCGAAGAGTAACCCACCCAGACTCATTCTATCTGAATGATATACCTAACACTATGGGCAATTTAGCATGGCCAATTCACATGACCTGTACACCTTTGGACTGTGGGAGGAAACCAGAGCACCCGGAGGAAACCCACGCAGACACGGGGAGAATGTGCAAACTCCACACAGACAGTCACCCGAGGCTGGAATCGAACCTGAGACCCTGGTGCTGTCAGGCAGCAGTACTAACCACTTTCGCAAAACAGTTTTAAAAAGACACATGAGCTGGGCATTTAACTAATTCTTACTGGAGACCTTAATCGAGATGCCCTAGTGTAAGACATTGAGTGTAAGTTATGAAAGGGGTTGTTGTACACTTCAGTCATAATCTAATTGAACAGCCTGAAAAATAAGGGGCTGGATAGTCACCTTCCATTTATACTGGCAGAGGAGGTGATAGCCTCGTGGCATTATCCTTTTACTATTAATCTAATGGCCCAGGTAATGTTCTGGAGACCTGGACTCAAATCCTGCCATGGTAGAATTTGATTTTAATTAATGTGAGGAACTGAGTGTCTAATTATGACCATGTTAATTTGTCAGGAGGAAAGTACACTAGTTTTCTAATCTCCTTTAGTGTTGGTAATCTACCATCCCTACCAGGTCTGGCCTACATGTGACTCAGTTCCACAGCAATGCAGTTGATTCTGAACTGACCTTTGGGCAATGAGGGATGAACTAACTAACTCTCCTGTGAATGAAAAAATAAAAACATCCATCAGTAACTTGCTGAATAGTTCCAATACTTTCTTGTTTCTTTTTTAGGATTTCCTGCATCTGTCATATTTTATTAAGTGTTTTAAATCCTAAACAGGCTGACCATTCATTCCTTGTGAACCTCCCCAGGTATATTCTCACCATCATAGATGACCATGCTTTCAGCTACAGAGACCGAAAGGTCTGGAATGAGAATGGAGATCAATAGATTTCTGGAGATCCACAGCATCAAGCGATTGTACAGGAATGGTAGCTAATCATTCATGATCTCATTGAATGATAAAGCATATTAAATGGCCTCCTTCTGTTCCTATCCAATTATTCAGTTAATGTACCCTATAAATTTTGAGGTTGAATGTCATGTTTTCCATGGCACACCAATTTTGTTGTGTCACCATAGCCTTCCTGGACCATTGGGTTGCTCTCTCTCATTAGAATGAGACAACTATTGATGGTTTAACCTGAGGGTCACCACGCCTCAGGTGAGGGCAGAGGCTGAGAAGGAGAGCCCTTCATGATAACCTCAGCCAGGGTAGGAATTGAACCCTCTCTTGTTGCATCACAAACCAACCATCCTGCCAATTGAACTAAACCAACCCCTGGCACATTCTATGATGTTTGAGAACCTGATCAATTCATTTAACAACCTTCACACACGGAATGGTCTGTCTTTGAATATGATAGTCTTTACATTATCATAGCAACAAATACCGCAGAGAAACAAACCCTTCAGTCCAACTAATCCATGCTGACCATGATCCCAAACGAAACTAGTCCCCATGTCCCCATCACTGACTCCAGTGCCAAGTCCCTGAACTGGACAAGACAATCTGAGGGCAAGGCTGCACTCCTCCTCCTCCACCTAGACCACTGGAAAATCCAACAAGGATTGTTGAGCAGCGACTTAGCCTATATCCCTCCAAACCTTCCCTATTTATGAACTTATCCAAATGTATTTTAAATGCTGTAACTTTACCCATATCCACCACTTCCTCTGACAGTTCATTCTACATACTAACCACAGTCTGTGTGAAAAAGAGTTGTCTCTCATGTTCTTTTTAAAACTTACTCCTCTCACCTTAAAAATATTCCCCCTAGTTTTGAACTCCCTCATCCTAGAAACAAGACATTGTCCATTCTCTTTATCCATGCCCCTCCTGATTTTATAAACCACTATAAGGTCACCCCTCAGCCTTCTATGCTCCAGGGAAAACAGTCCCAGCCTATTCAGCCTTATAACTCAAACCCTTCGTTCCCAGCAACACACTGCTAAATCTTTTCTGAACCCTCTCCAGTTTAGTAACATCTTTCCTAGAACAGTTTGAAAATAAGAGAAAGAATTAGCTAATTGAAACATTTGAATGAGATAGCACCTTCCTCGTCCTCAGGACATCCTGTGGCATTTTCCAGCCAATGCAGTACTTTGAAATCTGGTTCCTGTTGGAATGTGGGAAACGCAGCAGCAAGCTCCCACCAACAATACAACACCTCAACAAATCAATAGATGTGAAGGTGGAAGAGCACAGCAGGTCAGGAAGCATCGAAGGAGCAGGAGAGTCAATGTGTCAGGCCAAAACTCTGGCTCTTGGATGCTGTCTGACCTGCTGTGCTCTTCCAGCTCCACAGGCAACACAATGGCTCAGTGGCTAGCACTGCTGCCTCACAGCACCAGGGTCCCTGGTTCAATTTCAGCCTCAGGTGACTGTCTGTGTGGAGTTTGCATATTCTCCTTGTGTCTGTGTGGGTTTCCGCCTGGTGCTCTGGTTTCCTCCCACAGTCTGAAGATGTGCAGGTCAGGTGAATTGGCCATGCTAAATTGCCTGTAGTGTTAGATGCCTCAGTCATGAGGGAATGGTTTGGGTGGGTTGCTCTTTGGAGGGTCAGTGAGGACATGTTGGGCTGAAGGGCCTGCTTCCACACTGTAGGGAATCTAATCTAATCTATTGACTCTGACTTCCAGTATTTGCCATCCTTTAATGCTTTCTGACATCTAACCAAATGATTTCTTTGAGAGATGTTGCTGGAGTAATGACCAGTACAATAGTGAGAATATTCCTGTTCCCATTCAGAATCATCAAATCACGGAACAGTTCCAGTGCAGACAAAGGTCCGTCATGTCTGTGACAGCTCCCTGCCTAGTCCCACAACTTCACCCTTTTCCCCATGACACTGAAAACCTTTCCATCTTGGATACCGGTCCAGTTTCGTTTGGTTTAAATCGTCTCCAACATTGTTGTGAGATTTGAGATGTTCACCTGAGGGGAGGCGGAGTCTCAGTTTAACATTGCGGATGGTGGATGGGGGCGAGTTTGTTTCATTGCCACATGTTGGATACAAAGGAAGAGGCGCCCACACCAACCTCAAAATAGCATCAACCTGTGACACCTTGACATGCTCCAAACTAAAGTCTTTGGAAATTGCAAGTAAACAAACCAACTGCACAGTATCTGAGTGAGTCAGGCATCCGAATGAGTTAAACTGATGCCAACCCACAGGAAATGGCTCTGCATCATCTTTGCCCCCTGCCTTGGGAGTTTGTCTGTACTTATCTCTGGCTGTCAGGAACGGTAACTGCCACTTTCTGATAGCTGACACTCACTAACAGTCAAGCAGAGAAAACCACGCAGCAGCCTCAACAGAAAGTGAGCTGACAAAAGACTCCTTCCTCCCTGCTGCACACATTCAATAAACCAAAGGCCCTTTGCTGTCATAATCCTGAAGCCTTAGCTCCATCTGAAAGTACAAATGAGCAGCGTATCTCTCTCCTTCGGGCCATTGGCACCTCAGCTGATTGATCTGAAGAGCACCCCTTCACAATGGGATGCAAAACTGCCATCCAGATGTTGATGGGATTTGGTAACCTCTTTAAGGTCAATCTCACCCCTGTTGAGAAGGCTGATAAGGCAGAGAAAAGCCACCGAGATTATCCAGTAAATTTTAAAAATTATTGTTCACAGAATCTGTACAAGATGAAGAATAATTCATCCTCCCTCCCCCTGCTATGCCCCTCCACCTAAACGCCACCTGATGCCAAGCTGTGTCATTTTCAGTGTGACTATCTCACTGGGTTGGCAACGGTGGCTCAATGGTTAGCACTGCTGCCTCCCAGCGCCAGGGACACCGGTTCAATTCCGTGTGAGGTTTGCACATTGTTCCCATGTCTGTGCGGGTTTCCTCCCACAGTCCAAATATCTGCAAGTCAGGGCAGATTGGCCATGCTAAATTGTCCATCGTGTCCAGGGATGTGCAGGTTAGGTGGGTTAGCCATGGGAAATGCAAGGTTACAGGGATAGGGTTGGAAGGTGAGTCTGGGTGGGATGCTCTTTGGTTGTTGGGCTGAATGTACTGTTTCCACGCTGTAGGGATTCTATGAATTGTGTGGGAAGCTGATATTCACAAACACAGGCATATTATAAGGAGCTGACAGGTCCCGCCTGGAGAATTCATTTCCAGTCCGACAGATCAGGATTCTAATTATGAAGCAAGCGACATGGTTATAAATTTCCTGAGGGATCCTCATTATGTAGACCATATAAATGTGCTTTAATCAGGTTTCATGTTGCCATGTGATACTCAGCAGACTGATGATACTGTCTGTTTGGCTTCTTTGTGTGCCCCACCTCCCTCAGGCAGTGGGATTCAGTTGCAGCTGGTCATTCAGTTACACATTACTATCGGAGTGTTGTGCCAATACACGTGTTTCCCCAGACTACAGCTCGTACCACCCTTAACTCAATCAATGCATTCGCGACTTCTTAAAGGTCTTGCGATGTGGTCAAGTGTTAAAATATATTTATTGTCAAGAGATCGATACCCAGAGAATTTAATTCACTCAAAGCAAGAAACAGGCATTGCAGCCAATGTGTTTTGACAGTCCTTTTGGCTGGACCTTAGAGAAAGCCATTTTGCGCTCTCTGTGGTGGGGTCCAGTTCCCTCTGCTCAACAGCAGCCTGAATGTGGCACTGCGTCAAGGGGATCTCCCGGGTGGCAACAACCAGGGTAGCAGCCAATCACATTGAAGTTTTCTCACAGACAGTAAACCAGGAAAGCAAAAACTCTTACATTTCTTCCACGGTTCATTTTAAATTTGCAATAACAAAATAAATGATTAAGACTGCAATGCCCATTAAATAATTTCTAAAAGAAGTAAGCTAATACATTGTTAAAAACAGTTACCCATTGCTCAATAAGGTGTAAACTTTCGAACAGTTAGCTGGGCAGCTGCTTTGTGATGCAGAGTAACATCAACAGTGTGGGTTCAATTCCTGCAACAGTTGAGGTGATTAGGAAGGACTCTCCTTCACAACCTTTCCTCTCGCCTGTGACGCAGTGACCATCAGCCTAAACCAGCATCAGTCATCTCTCTCTCTCTCTAACAAGGGAGAAGCTCTATGAGGAGAAAGTAAGGACTGCAGATGCTTGAGATAGAGTCGAGAGTGTGGTGCTGGAAAAGCACAGCAGGTCAGGCAGTATCCGAGGAGCAGGAGAGTCAACGTTTCGGGCAAATGCCCTTCATTAGGAGTGGGCTGGGGGATGCTGTGAGATAAATGGGAGAGGGTGGTGTTGGGGGCAGGAAGGTAGCTGGGAATGCAATAGGTTGATGAAGGTGAGGGAGAAGGTGATAGGTCAGAGAGGAGGGGGAACAGATGGGTGGGAAAGACGATGGACAGGTCAAGAAGACGGTGCCGAGTTGAAGGCTTGGACTGAGATAAGGTGGGGGGGGGGGGAAGGGAAATGAGGAAACTGGTGAACTTCACATTAATCCCACAGGGTTCCACATTCAGTTGAAAACTTTTGAAGGGTTTTTGCATTCAGAGCTACAGGGTCAGCATAAAAGTTCTCCTCAATTCTGTGATTTCTTATTTATTGCATTGCGGGCATGCCTCAACAGTGCAGGCTATTGGAAAATTTCTATCAAGTTCAATGGAGAAGTGACACCATTTTCAACATTAGTAATACAGCAATATCTGACCCCTGAAATCTCCCCCTGTACCACAAACAGGTTAGAATCATTTCCAATCACTTGTTTGGTTTCATATTTCAACAATCAGTCTAGTCAACAGAAAGCTAATCAAAAGCTGTTTTAAAATCCTATTTTTCCCTGAGCTGCATTTTGACACCACATCCATCCCAACACTGTGAATGCTTTCAAATTCCTCTGAGTTACTCCATTCTGCCCCTCTATCAGTTCATCTGCCACTGAAATCTCATCCAGCACTTTGTCAACCCCAGATTGAACTATTTCCCTGTGCTTGCTGAGCTACATTCTCTCCTGGTTACTGAATACCTCAACTCTACAATCATCAAATCCCTCCATGAACCATGCCTCCTTATCTCTACAACCTCACAATCCTCTAAAGCATTCCCAGTCATCATCATGACTCCATCATCTGCCTGCCCTCTCCTCATGACCATGGAGACCTCCTGTCTCTCTCTCTCTTATTCTCTCTCTGGATATTTTCTCCAGCTTGTTCAAAGATATTATGATACACTCTCCTGTCTGTGTGGAGTTTGCACATTCTCCCCATGTCTGCGTGGGTTTCCTCTGGATGCTCCGGTTTCCTCCCACAGGCCAAAGATGTGCAGGTCAGGTGAATTGGCCATGCTAAATTGCCCATAGTGTTAGATGTATTAGTCAGAGGGAAACAGGTCTGGGTGGGCTACTCTTCGGAGGGTCGGTGTGGACTTGTTGGGCTGAAGGGCCTGTTCCTACACTGTAGGGAATCTAATCTAATCTAGAAAAAACCTCTGGAGTTAGTTGTGATTTGAACTCAGTCCTCCTGGCTTAGGCGCAGAGACTCTACCACTGTGCTACAAGAGCCATTCAACTATTCCTTAAAGCCCACCGATCTGACCATAATATCTCATCATGTCCAAAGCTGTGCTGGTTAGGTGAATTCACCATGCTAAAGATTGCCCTGCATTGTCCAGGGATTTGCAGGTTTGATGGGTTAGTCATGGGAAAATCCCTGCGTGGGATTCTGGAGATAGGGTGGAGTGGATCTGGTTTGGATGCCATTCAGGGGGTCAGTGCAGACCCGATTGGCCAATTGGCCTCTATCTGCACTCTGGGAATTCTATAGTTCTATGGTGTGTCTCAGCATCCTCATTTTAATTGATAATCCTCCTGTGAAGCAGTTTGGGATGTTTGATATGTCACAGGCACTGAGTAAATGCATATTGTTGTTGATGTTACCTGTGTTGCCAGCTCAGGGTATTCCTGTCTCTCGAGGGTTCATTATATAGTTTACTGTCTCCTCCAACATTTACCTGATTAATAAACCTGAGTTTGAAGCACAGATTAGTGTTTGTTTTGATGGCTGTGTAATTCTTCTGCTGAGGCTTTAGCCCTGGAGATTAATCTTTCATTCCTGAAGTTTCTAGTACATTCCTGTAACAGCATGTGGCTGTAAGGAAGTGAATGGCACTGTTCAGCTCAGGTATGGTCACAATCTTTAACCTTTCTCGTCCAACTAAGATGTTAACTTGTAACGAACTCTCCCATGAGGCGCCAGTGTTGGACTGGGGTGGACAGAGGTCAGAAGTCACATGACACCAGGTTATAGTCCAACAGGTTTATATGAAATCACAAGCTTTCCAAGCACTGCCCCTTCTCACTCAGACCTTCTAGTCTCTAATGGGCCAACTATTGGTCTCATCTGATAGTCAGCATCCTGAACATCCCAGATCACCGGACTGGGAAAACAAGCCTCATTTCCCATCTGAAATCTCCAAAGTGAGCCCTGACCCTGACTCAAAGCCAAGACAATGTGATCAATCCTGGGATGAAGCAGCAACTTCTAAAAGATGACCCCAAGCCCCTCATGAGATAACTCTCAGAATCAAATTCCTGAAGATTTATCAGTGGGCAGAGTCTAACGATGATCATGAATCCATTGTCGGAAAATCTCATCCCGTTCACTAATGTCCTTTAGGAAATGAAAATGCCGTCCTTACCTGGTCTGGCCTACATGTGACTCCAGACCCACAGCAATATGGTTGACTCTTAACTGCCCCCTGGGCAATTAGGGATGGCAATAAATGCCAGTGACACTCTCATCCTGTGAATGAAAACAAAATTCCTGAAAATGGTGCAGCCCCCAGGGAGGATAAGCAAATTGCAATCTCATCCTTGTCTTTGGTATCGATGGTCTCTCCAGGCATTTTAGCCCAGTCTGTTTCAAGATTGAGGCGAATGTGGGACTGCAGATGTTAGAAATGAGAGTCAAGATTAGAGTGGTGCTGGAAAAGCACAGCAGGTCAGGCAGCATCCAAGGAGCAGGAAAATCGACGTTTCGGGCAGGAGCCCTTCATCAGGAATACATCCTGTTTCAAGATCGAGTACAGTGTACCTTGGGCCTGACAATAGCCTGTTCAAGAAACATTCAACGTTAAAATACTGCAGAAACATCTGAAATATAACAATGCAGGAGAAACTCAGGAATGTAGTGGAGAAAGAAATAAAGTCAATGTTTTAGAGTCTTGCAACCCTTGTTCAGAACCAAAGGATTTTACAATTGCTTGGATTGTAAAAATATATGTTAGACTCCTACCTCCCAGAGGTTCATAAATCAATTACAAACCACTGCTGTGAAACAGTCCCACTGTAACATCTCATTTTTCCTTCATTCTCACTCTTTCCCCGAGATGAGTGAGCTATGATTTCTCTCATGTCGGTACATTCACAGGATGAGGGCATCACCTGCTGGGCCAGCATTTATTGCCCAGATGGCATGTAAGAGTCAACCCCATGGTTGTGGGTCTGGAGTTACATGTAGGCCAGGCCAGGTAAGGATGGCAGTTTCCCCTACCAAAAGGGCATTAGTGACCCAGATTGATATTCCTACAACCCGACACTTTAGAGTCTCAATTCCAGATTTGTACGAATTCACATTCCCCCATCTGCCATGGTAAGACTCAAAGCCAGGGCCCCAGGACATTACCTGGGTCTCTGGATCAACAATCAAGTGGTAATACGAATAGAACATCACCTCCTCATCTTCACAGTAGTCCATCCAACTTGTGACAGGGATACAGTGTCAGCAGCACACACACACTGACACACTCACATATACATACACTGATACACACACACTGACACACTCACATAGACATACACTGATACACACACACAGACACACTCACATACACATACACTGATACACACAGACGTATACACACACACACACACACACAAGCAGAAACAGCTTCTCAGAGTACAGGGTGACAGAGGCCAACATCTAACATTGACTGGAGTGTGATAGCCCAACTCAGCTCCCTGGGAGAGCCTGCTCTGTGTGACTCATTCACATTGCAGGCTGGATCAAACTGAGCTTGAAGATATCCTTAGACCGCACTGGCATGGTAGGACTGCAATTGGAGTGTTAATACTGGATATCTGGCAGAGATTCTCCTGCACATCCTCCCATCTCATTTACTGCATCCTTTGCTCTTGATGTGGTCTCCTCTACATCGGGGAAACCGAGCGGAAACTCATGTAGCATTTCAGGGAAAATCTCTGGGACACACGCACGAAACAACCCTCCCGCCCCTAGCAGACCACTTCAACTCCCCCCAGGGACATGCACCTCTTGGATCTCATCCACTGACAAATTTCGGCTACCCGATGCCTGGAGGAAAAACACCTCATCTTCCACCTTGGGACCCAACAACCACAACACTGACCTCACTAATTTCTAAATCTCCCCTCCCCCAACCCCATCTGAGATCCAACCCTCCAATATTGCACAGCCTTCTTGAACTGTCCTACCTGTCCATCATCCTTCCCACCTATCCACCCCAGCCTCCTATCCGACCAATCACCTTCACCCCCACCTTCATCCACCTATCGTACTCTCAGCTACATTCCCCCTAGCCCCACCCCTCTCCCATTTATCTCTCAGTACTCTTCCCCCTCCACATTCCTGATGAAGGGATTATGCCCAAAACATGGACACTCCTGCTCCTCAGATGCTGCCTGACCAGCTGTGATTTTCAACGCCACACTCTCAACTTGGACTCTCCAGCATCTGCAGTCCTCATTTTCTCCTCCATACCTCTGGTCAAGGGAAGAGAATGCAAGCATTTTCCTGTGATGAGCTAAGACGTACCCCCACTGTCACTCTGCTCCAGTCTCTTCACATCCAGACTCCCAGAGGAGGGAAGACCCCTCGGCTGTATTTTGGAGAGAGGTTTGTGAAGAGTTAATGCTGTCAGGAGGATGGGGAGGCAATGTGCAGATCAAAGGTAAGTCCACAACACTCTCCAACAACAAACCAATCTGACTGGAAAAAGAAACGTTCTCTTTTACGTCATTCTGCTCCGTGTATCCAAAAGCTCTTGCAGCTAATAACGTCCTGATGAAGAATTATCGTGATTCTGAAGTCAAACGATGCAGCCGTCAATGTGAACAAAGAGCAGGTCATCTGTTTTAGTGAAGGCCACATCGTCTGCAGGAGCCTCCCCATCAACTCTTAGGAATCTCTTGACCAAAACGTATCCATTTCAGTGAAGAAGCAGCAGAAAGGCTCAAACCATTTCCATCGTCAGTGATGGGCCCCGGTAGAGGCCGAGCACAGAGTGTAGGAGCAGAAACTGAAAACCTGAGCATCTCCCCCCTACCTCACCCCCTCCTCCACCTGAAACATTGGATTGTTCAGTCAACCACGGGGCCCATAACTCCGGGGTAAAGGAAAGTCCCAAGGGATGACCTCGGAAGTGGAAAGGATCAACATTAACAAAGTCACAAGAAGAAACTGCCCCCACCCCCCAACCCCGCCCCCAATGTTTCTTCAAAATTGTGGCTGTGGGATTGTCACAAAGCTAGTCCCTTTTTTTTCTACAAGCTGTTCCTTAGCTCAAGAAGACTCTGTCCTTGATTTTTTTTCAGAGGGGTAATAAATCAGGCCGGGCTCTGATCAATCTGGTTTGGTGCAGAGATGAAAAGGATTTTGAGAGGCCTTTTGTTTATATGTAAACAGATGAGACTTCAGGCCAAAGTGGAAATGTTTGAGAAGTGACCTGTAGAATGAAAGGGGAGTTGTCAGCTCTCTAGCTGAGCTGAGCAATTTTTAGTTCAGTCCTGAACTGGTTGGAAGTTCAACAGGGAGCTGTGTGGAAAACTCTCTCTCTCTCTCCCTCTCTCTCCCATTCTGCCCTTCAACTTCAACCTATAAGCGTGAGTTTTAAAAGGAGTTTGTTTATTGGGACTGTTGTGTGTAATCAGAACAGCATAGTTAAGTCTAGCTGAATAGACTGAGTTCTGTAGGGGTTCTTTATTCTGTTCTTTGTGTTTCATTGTGTAATTTTGTGAAGAAATTTTTTGTTTTAAAATCTAGTAGTCAACTTAGCTAACTTACTCTGGGTAATTTCCACTGTACACTTTCCGAAACAAAATGCAAAGTTAGGTCTAGGGCTGCCTGCTTAAGAATGTTTTGAGTGGTCTGGTCTAGTCCATAATGGGATCGTCTATATCCTTCTCTTGCTCTTGGAGTGGGGTAGCAGTGGTGTGGATTCAATGGGCCGAATGGCCTGCTTCCACACTGGCATTATCATCACTGGTGGTCCCTCACAGACTCTTCCATTCTCACAATGAGTCCAGAGGCGACAGTACTGACTGATGGGGTTTGATTCTATGATCTGAGACAGCAGCTCAGTTTAACACCTCATAGGAAAGGCAGTCCATCCAACAGTGCAGCATTCCCTCCGTACTGCACAGAATGACATGCTGAGATCTGTGAGAGGGGCTTAAATCTACATGGGCTAGCACTTGGGGTGGAAGGTCTGCAGTCTAAAATTCCCACACATTTCTTTTAAACGTAATTTGTGTGTAACACGTCAGTCATGTGAGACAGACCCTTGTGTTGCAAATGTTGTTTAAAATAATCCTCCATATAGGTCACGAGCCTAGTAACTGCCTGAGGTGAGATTAATTATTTTGATTGCTCACTTTTTATAATTAATCTCAAGGAAAGCTTATGGCTGTTAAGAGCTTTGAACAACTAATGCTGCAAAGCCAATTAATTAAAAACAGAGGTGGTTAATGAGAGGCTTTTGGTCTTGTCCTTTGATTCCTGAATTTGTTGTAAGTTAATATTTCCCACAGTTGGTTGATCCAGTCTGGGCCTGTAAAATAGGCTTTTACACTCAAGCCAAACGACACTAAATACAAAGACTTCAATTAGAAGCCAATTTGTGGTTAGATTATAATGAGTCTGAGATTACATCCACTTTTGTCTAATTTTACAGGCAATTTGGAAAAAGATTGCATTTGAATTAAAACATTACAATATTTTGTTTAACGATGCTATGGTGTGAAATTTATTTCAAATCACTGTAGGAGCCAGAATTAAGTACACGTTTGTTATGTCTTTTATCCCATTTTTGTTGGAAAGTTCTAACAGTGAATTGATTGATTTGTGATGGTTCCAACAATTAGTGATATTGCTATAGCAACAATTTACTTTGATGCAGTGATTTAGAGCCCTGGAGTCATACAGTATGGAAACAGACCGTTCAGCCTAACTCATTCAGGCCAAACATAATCCCAAGACACTTCACAGGAATGAAACACAACTTAAAACTGAGCCCACAGAATGTAACAAAAACAGTAGCGAGAAAAGGTCAGGTTTAAGGTATACAAATTGAGATTTAAAATCACGTGCCGGGTGAAATAACTCCACAGAGGCTGGTGTCCCATCACCGAGTTCCCCTTTATTTACTCGTGGAGAGTCCTTGACACTGATCCAACTCCTTCAGAGCCAGGTCTCAGAGTGAACAGAACCTCTGACACTCCTGTTTATATCTGTCAGCCAGGGCTCCCTGATTGGACCAGGTTAACAGCCTCAGTCAGGGAAATCTTATTCTATAAAGTCCACCTGACCAACCCCATTACAATCACTGCACCCAGCCCATCAGCCTGGGATCCTAGATTACTCCACCACCACACCTCCAGATATAAATCAAAAGTATGTTCCAAAGTTTCCTGAAGACAGGTGACTGGACCTAAAACGTTAACTCTGCTTTCCCTCCACAAATGCTGCCAGACCTGCTGAGCTTTTCCAGTAATTCCTGTTTTCATTTCAAAAGTATGCCATTGGCATACCCCGTGGAAGTGACAGGCTATATGGAAAAGCACATTAGTCTTTTTTGCTCTCGAGTTGTCCTGTCATCACTATGCCTGAAACTGCTTCCTGAGAAGTCATCTTGGAACCAGTTGACAGTAGGTCACCTGAGCATGTTTCTCTTTGTTCATTCATGGGATGTGGGCATCACTGACTGGACCCGCATTTATTGCTATCCCTAGTTGTCCCTAGATGGGTTGAATAGCCTCTTTCTGTGCTGTAAGCTTTCAATGGTTCTAACCTGCCCCCTTGTCTCTGATGTTTAAGCTTCCTAAAAGTAGTGATGGGAGTATGGTAATGTAGGAACTGCAGGAATACTAATTGAAACATCAATGCCATTCCACTCCATTGCAATGTGATGGAGGCCGAATTGGCACCCTGAGTAAAAGTCCTTTTGTGACAATATCTCTCTGAATAGAACATGAACTGGTGTGATGCATAGACATGAGAGGAGGTCCTTTATAAAAGAACATAAATAAAACTTTATACAATAATGTAGGCTGAAACAATTGCCCACATGCAGTGCACCATATGTTTTATATAATCTGTGATGCAATAATATGAGTGCATACTAAAGGAGGGAGTTGTGATTTGCATTAGTGTTTCCCACAGTAAAACTTCGCCAGTAAAACCGTGGCACCAAATTTCCATAATGAACTTGTCAAAGACGTTATACTATACAAGCTTATTACTAAGCATTTTGAGTGAAATCTGTGCTTTGCTTTCTTAGCATATTACAGAGCATTGTCTGTAGAATTGGATTGGAAATAAGTTGCCAGCTGTAATAAACTGAAATCAACGCAGGACATCCATTCAGAAACAGTAATATCTCAAAGCTCTCCCGGCACAGAAGCAGCACGTTCACGGGGAGGTGATGGCCTAGAGGTACTGTCACTGGGTTATTAATCTAGTGAACCAGGTTATGTTCAAAGGGCTGGGGTTCAAATCCTACACATGGTACAGGGTGGAGTTTGAATTTAATAAACATCTAGAGTAAGGACTTTAATAATGACCATGAAGCAATTGTTGGGGGATGAAGAAACCCATCTGGGTCACTAAGGCTGTTTAGGGAAGGGTCATCTTTATCTGATCTCAGTCTGTATATGACTCCAGACCCCCAGCAATGTGGTTGACTCTGAACTGCCCTCTAAGCAATTAGGGATGGGCAATATATGCTGGCCTTTAGTGAAGCCCTTATCCTGTGAATGATTTTTTTAAAATGCAGAATAATTGCTCTCTGCTGGAGTTTATATGCAATATAATTTTCTGCCCAGATAACTTCACCAAATCATATCACCAGATCCTTCTATAAATTGAATTTAATGACATCTTCATCCCTCTCTATCCTCAAAGCCTGTCCACCATCTACAAAGTAAATTCACCATGGCCCTATCTGACCGAGAGCTGCTCTCTCATTATAGAGAGATGACTGGTGGTGGTTTAAAGTGAGAGCGACCACAACTCCAGCAATTGGAGAGTTTTTCAAGTTAACCTCAGCCAGTGTGGGAATCGAACCCAGGCTGTTGGTATCTCTAGCTGGCTGTCTAACCAATAAGGCACAAATCAAGAGTGTGATGGAATACTTCCCACTTGCCTGGATGGAGGCAGCCCCAGTAACACACAAGAAGCTCGACCCAATCCAGGACAAAGCAACCCACTTAACTGACATTCTTCAAAACTCACTCCCTACTCCACCAACACAGCAGCAGGATAGACACATTGCAAAGTGTAGGAAAGGTCCAAGGAGTGGACCCAGTACCTGCTGTTAATTGGACACATTTAAAATAGAATCAAAATAAAGAAAAAGCATGTATTTAGTGGAGATAGGTAAGCACAGACTCAATGGGCTGAAGGACATCTCTGTACTGTATGGCTCTATAATCGCCGCAGGCGAGGTCAGAAACTAGGACAGTGTATTTAAAAAAAAGGAATGAATAAAAAATTAATAATGAGGAGCACTTCAAGTACAAGAGAAAGCTAACCATAAATATAAAAACAGATGGTAAGAGTTTCTGTAAATATTTTCAAACAGTAGTCAACATTAAATCATTGGAACTGAGACTGGAAAATTAAAAATGAAATAAGGAAATGGCAGGTAAATCTAACAGGTACTCTCCATTAGACTTCACTATAAAAGGGACAGATAACATTCAAGAAACAGCCAGCAATCAGGAATGGGAAAGAGGGAGGAACCCATGAAAATGACAATCCCCAGAGAAGTGGAACTTGAGGAAATTGTTGGAGCTGTGGACGGACAAGTGCACAGTTCCTGGTGAACTTCATCCTAGTGCGTTGACAGAAGTGGCTAATAGGAGAGTCGATGCATAGGTTCCTTCAGTGTCACTGGGCCAAAATCCTGGAATTTCCTCCCTAATGGCATTGTGGGTCTACTAGACTCAAGCAGTTCAAAAAGGCAACTTGCCCCCACCTTCTCAAGGGGCAACTTGGGACGGGGTAATAAATGCTGGTCCAGCCAACAACACCCACATACCCCATGAGAATTTTTGAAAAATTTCCCCAAACCCATCTGAGGACAGGCCCATTTGATTGGAAGGTTGTGATTGGAGTGGGTGTGGGGAGGGAGAATGAAAGCAGGAAACTATCCTCCTTATCTTAATATTTGTCAAAGGGAAAATAGTGTAAGTTATTATTAAAATGTTATAGCAGGGAATTTCGAGGCTATGTTTCAGTTATACCAGGCAGTGGTGTTGCTGGATCTGGAATACTGAACATCATATTGTTCGCCTTATGTAAGGAAGGATACAAAAGCATTTCAGAGAAGGTTTGCCAGATTGTTATGATGTTATTACTGGACAAGTTAGATTCCAGACAGCAGTCTGGCTTGATAGATCCCAATTGTTTCTTTTGTTTTAATAAAGTGGTCTTTCAGAGAAACATAGCATATGATGCTGCAGATTTTGTTTAAAAAATAAATAAGATGTTCATTATATAAACTATTTTATATTGAATATAAAAAAGAATAAACCTGACTATTTACATATGATACAAATTTAAATCTACTGCAATGCCCAGAAAAGTTCAACACCCTTAATCCCAAAGCACTCCTTTACTGTATACATACACCAGAAAGAATCCCATTGTCTTTTACATCTATGAAGCTTAATTTAACTGAAGCATCAATTCCTCATTTTGAGACTTTGATAGCCTCTTCCTGGGGCCTTCAAAGAACTCAACTTCAAGTTTCACAGCTTCAAATGACTGCTTCAGGGTTGTAACCAAACACTTCAGGTCTGGGACTGTCAAACTAACTGCTTACATTGAGGTAACCTATTTCTTAGCAGTTCTAAATCATCTGTCATCAGCAGCAAATGTTTTACACATCAGGCTTCAGCCAAGAACTCTGCACCAAACTGAAACCCAACAGTCCTTTTTTGCAGTATGCCGTTATTTCCACAGTCAAAAATGAAATCCACCTCTGATCTCTGAGGAAGAGTCACCAGACCCGAAGCGTTAACTCTGATTTCTATTCACAGATGCTGCCAGACTTGCTGAGCTTTTCCAGCGATTTCTGTTTTGTTTCTGATCTCTACACTGACAGCCTAATTTACACTTGTTTATTTGTTAGCTTGTCAAACAATCCCAATGTACACAAATTCCCACGAGCCTGCTATTAAAAAATAAGCCATAATGGCTACAGAATATTTGCAAGTTAATAATTAAACCCCTTCAGATAAACAGAGGAAAGCCCACAAACTACTGACTCAAATCCAAACTCTACAAAAAAACCTTAAAGTATAAACAAATCATGTATCTTACAAAATACAGCTTAATATCAAGAATGGGTGGGTTATTATTATAAAGAAATGTTGGACAGGCTAAGTTTTGATGTAGAGCTGAAAATGTGTTGCTGGAAAAGCGCAGCAGGTCAGGCAGTATCCAAGGAGCAGGAGAATTGACCTTTCGGGCATGAGCCCTTCTTCAGGAATGAGGAGAGTGTGCCAAGCGGCTAAGATAAAAGGGAGGAGGGACTTGGGGGAGGGGCGTTGGAAATGCGATAGATGGAAGGAGGTTAAGGTGAGGGTAATAGGCCAGAGTGGGGGTGGGGACAGAGAGGTCAGGAAGAAGATTGCAGGTTAGGAAGATGCTGCTGAGTTCGAGGGTTGGGACTGAGACAAGGTGGGGGGAGGGGAAATGAGGAAACTGGAGAAATCTGAGTTCATCCCTTGTGGTTGGAGGATTCCTAGGCGGAAGATGAGGCGCTCTTCCTCCAGCCGTCGTGTTGCTATGGTCTGGCGATGGAGGAGTCCAAGGACCTGCATGTCCTTGGTGGAGTGGGAGGGGAAGTTGAAGTGTTGAGCCATGGGGTGGTTGGGTTGGTTGGTCCGGGTGTCCCAGAGGTGTTCTCTGAAACGTTCGGCAAGTAGGCGGCCTGTCTCCCCAATATAGAGGAGGCCACATTGGGTGCAGTGGATGCAGTAAATGATGTGTGTGGAGGTGCAGGTGAATTTGTGGCAGATATGGAAGGATCCCTTGGGGCCTTGGAGGGAGGTAAGGGGGGAGGTGTGGGCGCAAGTTTTGCATTTCTTGCGGTTGCAGGGGAAGGTGCCGGGAGTTGAGGTTGGGTTGGTGGGGGGTGTGGACCTGACAAGGGAGTGGTCTTTTCAGAACACTGATAGGGGAGGGGAGGGAAATATATCCCTGGTGGTGGGGTCTGTTTGGAGGTGGCGGAAATGACGACAGATGATACGATGTCTACGGAGGTTGGTGGGGAGGTAGGTGAGGACCAGTGGGATTCTGTCCTCGTTGTGATTGGAGGGGCGGGGCTCAAGGGCGGAGGAGCGGGAAGTGGAGGAGATGCGGTGGAGAGCATCGTCGACCACGTCTGGGGGGAGATTGCGGTCTTTGAAGAAGGAGGCCATCTGGGTTGTTTGGTATTGGAATTGGTCCTCCTGGGAGCAGATGTGGCGGAGACGAAGGAATTGGGAATATGGGATGGCGTTTTTACAGGGGCAGGGTGGGAGGAGGTGTAGTCTAGATACCTGTGGGAGTTGGTTGGTTTATAGTAAATGTCCGTGTTGATTCGGTCGCCCGAGATAGAAATGGCTGTACCAACCAGTACCCTTCCACTGATACCCTCCTTCGACTGACTGAACTGGTCCTCACTCTGAACAACTTCTCTTTCCAATCCTCCCACTTCCTCCAAACCAAAGGAGTAGCCATGGGCACCTGCATGGGCCCCAGATATGCCTGCCTCTTCGTAGGATATGTGGAACAGTCCACCTTCCGCAGTTACACTGGCCCCACCCCCCACCTTTTCCTCTGCTACATCGATGACAGTATTGGCGCTGCCTCGTGCTCCCACGAGGAGGTTGAACAGTTCATCCACTTTACTAACACCTTCCATCCCGACCTCAAATTCACCTGGACCGTCTCAGACTCCTCCCTCCCCTTCCTAGACCTCTCCATTTCTATCTCGGGCGACCGAATCAACACTGACATTTACTATAAACCGACCGCCTCCCACAGCTACCTAGACTGCACCTCCTCCCACCCTGCCCCCTGTAAAAACACCACCCCATATTCCCAATTCCTTCGTCTCCGCCGCATCTGCTCCCAGGAGGACCAGTTCCAATACCAAACAACCCAGATGGCCTCTTTCTTCAAAGACCGCAATCTCCCCTCAGACGTGGTTGACGATGCTGTCCACCGCATCTCCTCCACTTCCCGCTCCTCCGCCCTTGAACCCTGCCCCTCCAATCGCCACCAGGACAGAACCCCACTGGTCCTCACCTACCACCCCACCAACCTCCAGATACATCGTATCATCCGTCGTCATTTCTGCCACGTCCAAATGGACCCCACCACCAGGGATATATTTCCCTCCCCTCCCCTATCAGCGTTCCAAAAAGACCACTCCCTCTGTGACTCCCTCGTCAGGTCCACACCCCCCACCAACCCAACCTCCACTCCCGGCACCTTCCCTGCAACCGCAAGAAATGCAAAACTCGCACCCACACCTCCCCCTTCCTTCCCTCCAAGGCTCCAAGGGATCCTTCCATATACGTCACAAATTCACCTGCACCTCCACACACATCATTTACTGCATCCACTGCCCCCGATCTGGCCTCCTCTATATTGGGGAGACAGGCCGCCTACTTGCCGAACATTTCAGAGAACATCACTGGGACACCCGGACCAACCAACCCAACCACCCCGTGGCTCAACACTTCAACTCCCCCTCCCACTCCACCAAGGACATGCAGGTCCTTGGACTCCTCCATCGCCAGACCATAGCAACATGACCCCTGGAGGAAGAGCACCTCATCTTCCGCCTAGGAACCCTCCAACTACAAGGGATGAACTCAGAATTCTCCAGTTTCCTCATTTCCCCTCCCCCCACCTTGTCTCAGTCCTAACCCTCAAACTCACCTTCCTAACTTGCGATCTTTTTCCTGACCTATCCACCCCCATCCCCACTCCGACCTATCACCCTCACCTTATCACCCTCACCTTAACCTCCTTCCACCTATCGCATTTCCAACGCCCCTCCCCCAAGTCCCTCCTCCCTACCTTTTATCTTAGCCTGCTGGACACACTTTCCTCATTCCTGAAGAAGGGCTCATGCCTGAAACATCGATTCTCCTGCTCCTTGGATGCTGCCTGACCTGCTGTGCTTTTCCAGCAACACATTTTCAGCTCTGATCTCCAGCATCTGCTGTCCTCACTTTCTCCTAAGTTTGGATGTACTGGGGTCCAGAAAAGTAGGGGGTAACTCGACTAAACCATATAAGATCCAGCAGAAAACCCAAAGAACTGCAGCTGCCATGAATCAGAAACAAAAATAACGGTTTCTGGGATGTATAGGTTCAGGACCCGAAATGTTAACTGATTTCTCTCCACAGATGCTGCCAGACCAGCTGAGCTTTTCCAGCAACCTCTGTGTTTGTTGTATAAGAGCTGACATTGTCTTGATAGGATGGATGTGAAAATTGTGTTATCTCTTCTAGGAGAATCTAAGACTAGGGAGCCAAAAACTAAAATTTAAATTTAAAACTAAGTCAGGTGTTACCCATAAATAGAGAGATTAGGCAATTTTCTTTCTCTCAGGTGCCTTTGACACTCTCTTCTTAAAAAGGGGGTGGAAGCAGAGTCCTGGAAAATGTTTAAGACAGAAGTGCATGGATTTGTGTCAATCAAGGGGGTTGGAGGTTGTGGGGGAGGGTGGGAATGTGGATTTCAGGTTACAATGCTAGGATCTTATAGCACAGAGAAGGGGTTAAAGGGGCTGAATGGTGTCCTCCTGCTCCTTGCCTGCATGTTCTTCCTTTACTCATTGAGCTCTCTGACCTTAGAAGGACAAAGTATGTGAGTGAGCAATGTCAGGTTGTGGTTGTTGCTTTGGGTGTGGTGGCCTGCTGTAAACTGGAGGCTCTTTGCGATAATCCTGAAACTGACAGGAAGCACGGTAAATCAGTCTGGAGCCACGTGCTGACCAGAGTGCGTTGTTATCCAAACTCTCCTGCTTCCACCACCTCCCCTTCAAGGTCACTCTCTGCTCCTCTGATGAAATGACTGGAGGGCATTGGAGAGTTACATTAAGAACACAAATTGAATATCAAATGAAGCTCATAAATACAGCGTCACTTTATGATATTAAATGATCTTCAGCAGAAGCTGGAGGCTGGAATTTGATTGATTCCATGTGCTCTGATGTTCTTCCTAGGTCAGTTGTGAATGGTAATCACACTTAAAAGCTCTCACTCCAATCAATTCATGTTTCCCTCACTTCGTTCCCTGACTGTCCCAACGCCTGGTGTAAAAAACTGTTCACTTATCCCTCACTCAAAACTCTCCAACTCACAAAGATTTCACTTTGCAGTCCACAAGCACTTTTCTCTCTTTAATCCTCATACGTCTGTCCACTTTGGGCAAGATAAGAGAGAAACTCTCTCCTCAGTCTTGATCCAATTGAATGGTGGAACAGGTTTGAAGGACTGAATGGCCTACGTCTGTTCCTCTCCTCCTGGCCCCCGGTTCCTATGTTCCTTGTGTGAAGTCACATTGTTCTGCTCCTGGTTCCACTCTTGGTTTTGCAGTCTGTTCAAATAGATTGCCCTCATCTCCTGACTCTGGTTCAGAATCAATACGCCTGTTTTACCCTTCTGAAAGGGAAGCCTGTAATTTCTATCCACTGATGTAGACTGAACTAGTCCCTGTAGTCATGTTCAGTCCATAAGACAGCGTACTTACACGGGATCCTGTCATCTTCAAACAAAGAGTTGGCAGCCTTTAATAAAAACTGAAAGAACCGTGGATGCTCGAAATCAGAAACAAAAACAGAAATTGCTGGAAAAGCTCAGCAGGTCTGGCAGCATCTGCGGAGAGAAGGCAGAGTTAACATTTTGGGTCTGGTGACCCTTCCTCAGAACTGATAGTAGTCAGAAAACATGCGTTTATTTTCAGAAAATAGAGTGGGTGGAGAGGGTAAGTTGTCAGGGGGATAGAGCCCAAAGAGAGAGAAGAACAGTTGGACAGACAAAAGGAGTGGATAGCGATCTGGTTGGGAGGGTGAATAGCTGTTAACTGGAGACTGTTAGTGGCTTCAGCACACCACCCTGTTCTCTGGCCAACATCTCTGTCTCAGGTTTGCTCCACTGAAGTTCAGCGCAAGCTGGAAGAACAACACCGTATTTTCCGCTCAGGAACACTGCAGCCCTCCAGACTCAATATATGAGTTCAACAACTGGAGCTCTCCCATGTCCTTATTCCAACCCCAACTCTTGTTATCACAGAGACTGCCATTACATCCTATCTAGTGTTGGTTACTAACAGTCCCCGCTAACAGCCTGGACAGCCTACATCACGGAGGACTCAGCATTGAGTTTTCCAATTTCAAATGCCTTCCTTTCCCATCGGCCGACTCCCTTCCCAGCCCCTCCCCCTCCCTGCCACCACCCGGATTCATTCCTGCCAGGTTGCACCCTCTTCCTGTCTTCACCTATCCCCAACTCACCACCCTGCCCCACCACCCCTCTATCTGCAGCTCCCCCCACACCCATCCCAGGTGCTGAAGAAGGGTTACACCTGAAACATTGACTTCTGCACCTCCTGATGCTGCCTGGCTTGTTGTGTTCTTCCAACCTCCTGCCTGTCTATGTTGGATTCCAGAATCTGAGTGTTTTTTGGCTCTCATTCACCCTCCTACCCTGATCGCTATCCACTCCTTTGTCTGTCCATCTGTTCTTCTCTCTCTTTGCGCTCTATCCTTACCTATTGTTTACTCCTTACTCCGTCCCCCTCCGCTACCCCCACCATCCTATCTTTTGCATAAAAACCAACATTTTCTTAGCTACCTTCAGTTCTGAGGAAGGGTCACCGGACTCAAAACGTGAACTCTGATTTCTCTCTATTGATGCTGCCAGACTTACTGAGCTTTTCCAGCAAATTTTGTTTTGTCGCAGTGTTTAGCAAGTTGGTTGGACTTTGGCAGCTTTCCTTTCCACACCAAAACTAATGGTTCACTCATAAAAAAATGTCCAGAGTGAGAAAATAATAAGTGTGAGAGTGAGGGTGTGTGTGAGGGTGTGAGGGTGTGTGTGAGGCTGAGGGTGTGTGTGAGGGTGTGTGTGAGGGTGTGAGGGTGAGGGTGTGTGTGAGGGTGTGAGGGTGAGGGGGTGAGGGTGAGGGTGTGAGGGTGAAGGTGAGGGTGAGAGTGTGTGTAAGGGTGTGTGTGAGGGTGCGGGGATGAGGGTGTGTGTGAGTGTGTGAGGGTGTGAGGGTGAGGGTGTGAAGGTGAGGCTGTGTGTGAGGGTGTGAGGGTGAGGGTGTTTGTGTGAGGGTGTGTATGAGGGTGTGTGAGGGTGAGTGTGAGGGTGAGGGTGTATGTGAGTGTGTGTGAGGGTGTGAGGGTGAGGGTGTGTGTGAGGGTGAGGGTGAGGGTGTGAGTGTGAGTGTGTGTGTGAGGGTGATGATGAGTGTGTGGATGAGTGAGGGTGTGTGTGAGGGTGAGGGTGTGTGTGAGGGTGATGAGGAGTGTATGGGTGAGTGTGAGGGTGAGTGTGAGGGTGTGTGTGAGGGTGATGATGAGTGTATGGGTGAGTGTGAGGGTGAGTGTGAGGGTGTGTGTGAGGGTGAGTGTGTGAGGGTGAGGGTGAGGGTGTGAGGGTGAGGGTGTGTGTGAGGGTGTATATGAGGGTGTGTGAGGGTGAGTGTGAGGGTGAGGGTGTATGTGAGTGTGTGTGAGGGTGTGAGGGTGAGGGTGAGGGTGTGTGTGAGGGAGTGTGTGAGGGTGAGGGTGTGTGTTAGGGTGTGTGTGAGGGTGTGAGGGTGTGTGTGAGGGTGAGGGTGTGTGTGAGGGTGTCTGTGAAGGTGTGAGGGCGAGTGTGAGGGTGTGAAGGTATCTGTGAGGGTGTGGGCATATGTGAAGGTATGTGTGAGTGTCTATGCCTGTGTGAGTGTATGAGAGTGTGAGGGTGAGGGTGTGAGGGTGAGAGTGTGTGTGAGGGTGTGAAGGTGAGGGTGAGGGTGTGAGGGTGAGGGTGTGAGGGTGTGCGTGAGGGTGTGGGTGAGGGTGTGTGTGAGGGAGAGTGTGAGTTGAGTGTGTGAGGGTGTGTGTGAGGGTGAGGGTGAGGGTGTGAGTGTGAGGGTGTGTGTGAGGGTGATGATGAGTGTGTGGATGAGTGAGGGTGTGTGTGAGGGTGAGGGTGTGTGTGAGGGTGATGAGGAGTGTATGGGTGAGTGTGAGGGTGAGTGTGAGGGTGTGTGTGAGGGTGATGATGAGTGTATGGGTGAGTGTGAGGGTGAGTGTGAAGGTGTGTGTGAGGGTATGAGGATGTGAGGGTGTGAGGGTGTGAGGGTGAGGGCGTGTGTGAGGGTATGTGTGAGGGTGTGTGTGAGGGTGAGGGTGTGTGTGAGAGTGTGAAGATGTGTGTGAGTGTGAGGGTGTGTGTGAGGGTGTGTGTGAGGGTGTGAGGATGTGAGGGTGTGAGGGTGAGGGTGAGGGTGTGTGTGAGGGTATGTGTGAGGGTGTGTGTGAGGGTGAGGGTGTGTGTGAGAGTGTGAAGGTGTGTGTGAGTGTGAGGGTGAGTGTGAGGGTGTGTGTGAGGGTGAGGCTGAGTGTGTGAGGGTGAGTGTGTGAGGGTGAGGGTGTGTGTGAGGGTGTCTGTGAAGATGTGAGGGTGAGTGTGAGGGTGTGAAGGTATCTGTGAGGGTGTGGGCATATGTGAAGGTATGTGTGAGTGTCCATGCCTGTGTGAGTGTGTGAGAGTGTATGCGTGTATGAGAGTGTGAGGATGAGGGTGTGAGGGTGAGAGTGTGTGTGAGGGTGAGTGTGAGGGTATGAGGGCGTGTGTGAGGGTGTGGGTGAGGGTGAGTGTGAGGGTGAGGGTGTGTGTGAAGGTGTGTGTGAGGGTGTGAGGGTGTGAGCGTGTGAGGTTGAGGGCGTGTGTGAGGGTATGTGTGAGGGTGTGTGTGAGGGTGAGGGTGTGTGTGAGGGTGTGTATGAGGGTGTGTGTGAGGATGAGTGTGAGGGTGTATGTGAGGGTGTGTGTGAGGGTGTGAGGATGTGAGGGTGTGAGGGTGAGGGTGTGTGTGAGGATATGTGTGAGGGTGTGAGGGTGAGGGTGAGTGTGTGGGTGTGTGTGAGGGTATGTGTGAGGGTGAGGGTGAATGTGTGGGTGAGGGTGTGAGGGTGTGTGTGAGGGTGTGTGAGGGTGTATGTGGGTAAGGGTGTGTGTTAGGGTGTGTGTGAGGGTGAGGGTGAGTGTGTGGGAGGGTGAGGGTGTGTGTGAGGGTACGTGTGAGGGTGAGGGTGAGGGTGAATGTGTGGGTGAGGGTGTGAGGGTGTGTGTGAGGGTGTGTGTGAGGGTGAGGGTGTGTGTTAGGGTGTGTGTGAGGGTGAGGGTGAGTGTGTGAGGGTGAGGGTGTCTGTGAAGATGTGAGGGTGAGGGTGAGGGTGTGAAGGTATCTGTGAGGGTGTGGGCATATGTGAAGGTATGTGTGAGTGTCCATGCCTGTGTGAGTGTGTGAGAGTGTATGCGTGTATGAGGGTGTGAGGATGTGAGGCGTGTGTGTATGTATGAGGGTGTGAGAAGCTGAAAGGGTTTGCATTGGTGTGTGTCTGTCTTTGAAGTGTGTGTGTGAGAAAGTGTGTACAGTAATTTGTGATTGTGAGTGTGTGAGGGTATGAGTGATCATGCATGCAAGTGTGACTGTGTGAATGTACGTGTCTGAGAGTGCGTGCATGTGTGTAGATGCGTGTGTGAGAGAGTGTGCATGAGACAGTGTGTGTGTGAGAGTGTGTGTGAGTGTGCGTGTGTGAGTGTGTGAGAGAGTGTGTGTGCATGTGTGAGTGTGTTTGTATGACAGCATGTGTGTAAGTGTGTGTATGTGTGTGAGAGTGTGCATGTGTAAGAGATTTTGTGTGTGTGGATGAGAGTGTGTGAGGGTGTGAGGGTGTATGTGTGAGAGTATGTATGTGTGGATGAGTGTGTGTATGTAAGAGTATACGAATGCGTGCGTGTGTGAGTGAATGTACATGTAATTAACTCCTGTCCTTACCTGGTCTGATCTACATGTGAGTCCAGGCCCAGAGCAATAAGATTGGTTCTTAAATGCCCTCTGGGCAATTAGAGATGGCCATTAAATGCTGGACATAACCAGCAACATCTACATCCCATGAATCATTTTTAGAAGTGTCAGTGTGGGTACCTGTGTCTGTGTATTTTATGCATAGGTGTCTATTTGTAGAAGTTATGTATTTTAATAGAGTTTTGGTTGGATGCACTTTTTAATCAGTTTGAATGTGTCAAGCCTAATTAAAGCACTACATGGTGTCAGTAACTGGATAAGGAAGTATGATTCCATGATTTGCAGCAGACTGGTATGCATTGTTCAGGAAGTACACGAGACTCTATTATAACATTATCCCATTCTACCTAATGAGCCACTCTGCTCTCTCCGTCTCTGTGTTGCAATCATGTACAACAGAAGCAATTTGCATTTATATAGCACCTTTAAAGTAGTTAAAATGTTCCCAGGTGCAATTATACAACACAATGTGACATCAAAGTTGCATAAGAAGGTACTTAGATTGTGAGCACATGATTTGTCAAAGAGACAGGATTTGAGGAGTGTCTTAAAGGAAGACAGGGAGAGAGAAGGAAAGGTTTAGGTGGGGAATCGCAGAGCTCAGTATCTAAGTAGCTACACCTCAGGAAGAAGCAGGAGTTCCGAAAGCTCAATTATCCGAACATTAAGGAAAACCCCAAAGCCGTTTATTCATGTATAAGGAGCAAGAGGGTAACTAGGGAAAGGGTTGGCCCACTCAAGGACAAAGGAGGAAAGCTATGGGTGGAGTCATAGAAAATGGGTGAGATTCTTAATGAGGGCTTTGCATCGGTATTCACCGAGGAGAGGGACATGGCGAATGTTGAGGTTAGCGATAGATGTTTGATTACTCTAGGTAAAGTCAGCATAAGGAGGGAGAAAGTTTTGGATATTCTAAAAGGCATTAAAGTGGACAAGTCTCCAGATCCAGATGGGATCTATCCAAGGTTTCCGAAGGAAGCAAGAGAGGAAATAACTAGGGCCTTTTCAGATATCTTTGCAGCATCCTTGATCACAGAGGAGGTCCCAGAGGACTGGAGAATTGTGAATGTTGACCCTTTGTTTAAGAAGGGTAGCAGGGATAATCCAGGTAATTACAGACCAGTGAGCCTGAGATCAGTGGTAGGGAAGCTACTGAAGAAGATACCAAGGGATAGGAAATATACCTGTTTGAAAGAAAATGTGCTTATCAGTGATAGACAACATGATTTTGTGCAGGGAAGGTCATGTCTTTCAAGCCTAATAGAATTCTTTGAAGAAGTGAGAAAGTTAATTGATGAGGGAAAGGATGTAGATGTCATATACATGGACTTTAGTAAGGCATTTGATAAAGTTCCCCATGGTAGGCTGATGGAGAAAGTGAAATTGCATGGGGTCCAGGGTCTTCTAGTTAAATGGATAGAGAACTGGCTGGGCAACAGGAGACAGAGAGTAATAGTGGAAGGGAGTTTCTCAAAATGGAGACCTGTGACCAGTGGTGTTCCACAGGGATTCGTGCTGGGACCACTGTTGTTTGTGATATACATAAATGATCTGGAGGAAGGTATAGGTGGTCTGATTAGCAAGTTGGCAGATGACAGTAAGATTGATGGAGTAGCAGATAGTGAAGGGAACTGTCAGAGAATACAGCAGAATATAGACAGATTGGAGAGTTGGGTAGAGAAATGGCAGATGGAGTTCAATCCGGGCAAATGTGAGGTGATGCATTTTGGAAGATGCAATTCAAGAGCAAACTAAACAGTAAATGGAAAGTCCTGGGGAAAATTGATATACAGAGAGATCTATGTGTTCTGGTCCATTGTTCCCTGAAGGCGGCAATACAGGTCAATAGAGTGGTCAAGAAGGCATATGGCATGCGTTCCTTTATCAGACGGGGAATTGAGTACAAGATTTGGCAGATCATGTTACAGTTGTATAAGACTTTGGTTCGGCCACATTTAGAATACTGCGTACAGTTCTGGTCGCCACATTACCAAAAGAATGTGGATGCTTTGGAGAGAGCGCAGAGAAGGTTTACCAGGATGTTGCCTGGTATGGCGGGTGCTAGCTATGAAAAGAGGTTGTGTAAATTAGGATTATTTTCATTGGAAAGAAGGAGGTTGAGGGGGGACCTGATTGAGGTCTACAAAATCATGAGAGGTATAGACAGGGTGGATAGCAAGAAGCTTTGTCCCTCAGTGGGGGACTAAATTACTAGGGGTCACAGTTCAAGGTGAGAGGGGAAAGGTTTAGGGGAGATAAACGTGGAAAGTTCTTTATACAGAGGGTGGTGGGTGCATGGAACATGTTGCCAGCGGAAGTGGTAGAGGCGGGATTGATAGAGTCATTTAAGATGTACCTAGACAATTGTGGGCGGCACGGTGGCTCAATGGTTAGCACTGCTGCCTCACAGTGCCAGAGACCCGGGTTCAATTCCTGACTCAGGCAACTGACTGTGTGGAGTTTGTACATTCTCTCCGTGTCTGCGTGGGTTTCCTCCCACAGTCCAAAGATGTGCAGGTCAGGTGAATTGGCCATGCTAAATTGCCCGTAGTGTTAGGTAAGGGGTAGATGTAGGGGTATGGGTGGGTTGCACTTCGGCGGGTCGGTGTGGACTTGTTGGGCCGAAGGGCCTGTTTCCACACTGTAAGTAATCTAATCTAAATACATGAATGGGCAGGGAGCAGAGGGATACAGGTCCTTACAAAATAGGCAGCAGGTTTAGATAGAGGATCTGGATCAGCACAGGCTTGGTGGGCCGAAGGGCCTGTTCCTGTGGTGTAAGGTTCTTTATTCTTTTGTTCTTTGACGTGGGTGGGGAGTATTTTGTTTGGATAATCGAATGTTCAGATAATCGAATGTTCAGACAATCAATGCCGGATAACACAGTTTGGCCAAGCATTGGGACCTTACGATCTTATCCAGATAATCCGAAATTCAGATAATTGAATCCCGGATAATTGAAATTCCTCTGTAAACCTGTTGGACTATAACCTGGTGTTGTTTGTTTCCTGACCTAAGTAGCTAAACATAATCATCAATTGTAGTGTGATTAAAATGGCTGATGCTTTAAAAGCAACAATGTGGTGAGAGCAGGAAGGTCAGAGAGTTGAGGGGTTGGAGGAGATAACAGAGATCAAGAGGCAGTGACCTTGGAAAAATTTGAAAACAAGAAAGAAAGGAGAGTGAGGACAGGGATTAAGGGGGAACAGAACATAATCAGAATGAGGCAATGTTACAGAGGAGATGGTTCACAAGTTCAGGGATGGTGTGGACACATGATCAGGTTCTTATCTCAGCATCAGATGTGACATTAAAGCAGCAAAGTACTTGGTGTGGCCCCCAGACAGCCGTCAGGTTGTGGGGTTGGAGTCAGTGGGTCATGGCGGAGCAGAGTTTTTGGAAGGGACTGAAGACAAAGGCTTGAATCTCCTCAAGGGACACGGCTGAACCAGGCAGAAAAGTTAACAAGCAGCTGCAGCCTGATCAGCGCCAATCCAATGTCACCACCAATGGGATGAGCAGTTTGCAAAATCGCTTGTGTCAAAAAAATCAGACAAGTGCGTCAAATGAGTTCCTTGCTGGAAGCAGCAGACTCGGTGCTGGTTACTTGAAAGGATGGAAATAACAGACTGATTTCAGAGCTGTCAAAGTTTTGAAGTGCAAATCGCCTCAGAGAGGATATAGGCATGTGTCTGATCTACTTCCTTATTCAGTGAGAGGATGTTGCGGTAATGGGTTTTGATTTCAGCTCAGCCTTCTCACCCACATCATCCTGTCACCACACTTCATTATCCCTCTCACAATAGATCCTGCTGCACTGTCAGGAGTTCCTGTATTCATCCCACATTGACACAACAAATCAAACCAATCTGCTGTTAATTAACAGTCAGCCCCTTTTACACATCGAACCATCCAGCGAAAAAAATGTCATGGAAAGTTAGTATGCAGTCAGCAAGCCTTGGAGTGCAGGTTCATAGCTCCTTGAAAGTGGAGTCACAGGTAGATAGGATAGTGAAGAAGGTGTTTGGTATGCTTCCCTTTATTGGTCAGAGCGTTGAGTATAGAAGTTCGGAGGTCATGTTGTCGCTGTACAAGACATTGGTTAGGCCACTTTTGGAATTTTGCATGCAATTCTGGTCTCCCTGCTATAGGAAGGATGTTGTGAAACTTGAAAGGGTTTGGAAAAAATTTACAAGGATGTTGCCAGGGTTGGAGGATTTGAGCTACAGGGAGAGGCTGAACAGGCTGGGGCTGTTTTCCCTGGAGTGTCGGAGGCTGAGGGGTGACCTTATATAGGTCTATAAAATCATGAGAGGCATGGATAGGATAAATAGACAAAGTCTTTTCCCCAGAGTGGGAGAGTCCAAAACTAGAGGGCATAGGTTTAGGGTGAGAGGGGAAAGGTATAAAAGAGACCTAAGGGGCTACTTCTTCACTTAGAGGGTGATGCGTGTGTGGAACGAGCTGCCAGATGAAGTGGTAGAGGCAAGTACAATTACAACATTTTAGATGGATATATGATTAGGAAGCATCTAGAGGGGTATGGGCCAAGTGCTGGCAAATGGGATTAGATTAGTTTAGGATATCTGGTCCCTAATGGTGGCAAATGGAGTTTAATGTGGAAAAGTGTGAGGTGACTCACTTTGGAAGAAATAACGGAATGCAGAGTACTGGATTAATGATAAGATTCTTGGTAGTGCTGATAAACAGACATCTCAGTGTCCATGTACATAGATCCCTCAAAGTTGCCCCCCAGGTTGACAGGGTTGTTAAGAAGGCATACAGTGTGTTAGTTTTTATTGGTAGAGGGATTGAGTTTCGGAGCCACAAGGTCATGCTGCAGCTGTACAAAACTCTGGTGCAGCCGCACTTGGAGTATTGTGTACAGTTCTGGTAACCACATTATAGGAAGGATGTGGAAGCTTTGGAAAGGGTGCAGAGAAGATTTACCAGAATGTTGCCTGGCATGGAAGGAAGGTCTCATGAGGAAAAGCTGAGGGACTTGAGACTGTTTTCATTAGAGAGAAGAAGGTTGAGAGGTGACTTAATTGAGACATACAAGATATTAAGAGGGTTAGATAGGGTGGACAGTGAGAGCCTTTTTCCTCAGATGGCGATGGTTCGCACGAGGGGTATAGATATAGGACGGATGTCAGAGGTAGTTTCTTTACTCAGAGAGCAGTAGGGGCGTGGAATGCACTGCCTGCAACAGTAGTAGACTCACCAACTTTAAGGGCATTTAAATGGTCATTGGATAAACATATGGATGAAAATGGAATAGTATAGGATAGATGGGGCTCAGATTGGTTCCACGGGTTGGCGCAACATCGAGGGCTGAAGGGCCTGTACTGAGCTATAATGTTCTATGTTCTATGGTCAGCATGGAGGAGTTGGACTGAAGGGTCTCTTTCTGTGCTGTACAGCTCTAAGACTCGATGAGTATTTAGGGGAAGTAGTTGTTGCTTTTATTGTGAGGAGACTGGAGTCTGAGAATACAGTGTGCAGTTTTGGTCTTCATGTTTAAGGAAGGCTATACATGCTTTGGAGGCAGGAGTGTGAAAACCCATTAAATAGATCATAGCAATGACCATCACAAACAGAAACTACTGGGAAAACTCAGGCCAGGAATTATGCGTGGAGAGAGAAACTGAGTTGATGTTTCGGGTCCAGTGAGTCTTCCTCAGATCACCAAGGAGGATGTTGTTAAATCCTGAGAGAAAGGAGTAACGTGGGCTTGATATTGTCTGGAGGTTAGAAGAATGAGAGGTGATCTAGTTGAAACATTTCAGATTCTGAGAGAATCTAACAGAGTAGAAACTGAGAAGCTGTTACCCCTCACTAGAGAATCAAAACCAAGGCACCACAGTTTCACCACTTTGGAAACATCTCCTCACTCAAAGAGTTGCCCACCTTTGGAATTCTCTGTTCCAGAAAGTTGTGGATTATATTTTATTATAAAATATTCTAATGCATGGAAGGCAGAATTTTGATCTTTCAGGGAATCAAAGGACTGGCAGTGTAGGTGGGAAATAGAAGTTATTGTGTATATTGAATGATCACAATGAATAGCAGAGCAGGATTGACGGGCGAAATGGTCCACTCCTTCTCCTTTTACTTTCAATCTTCAAAAGAGACCAACCCATCACACTGACTGACGAGATTCCAATCCCACGACTGTATCTGATTTTGATGTATTGTTGTCACATGTACCGAGATCCAGTGAGAGGTATAGTTTTGTGAGTTTACATGCAGATTGTACCATACAAAGTATAGAGTACAGTGTTACAGCTGCAGAGAAGGTGCAGGGAGAGAAATCAACATTAACGTTTGAGAGGTGGATCAACAGATCTGGAACTGAAAGCTAGTTGTAATAAAGACATCATAGATTCTTCGGGCTGCTGTCTCATTAGTGAGAGATGATTAGTGGTGGTTTAACCTGAGGTGAGGGGAGAGGTTAAGAAGGAGAGTCCCTCATGGTCACCTCAGCCAGTGCGGGAATTGAACCCACGCTGTTGGCATTACTTTGCATCACAATCCAGCCACCCACGCTAAACAATCCCCATCATAGTCATGATTTTATGGACTGCTGTAAAACCCCATCTGGTTACTGCCCCTACTCCACACCCTCTGCCAATGTAGTTGACATTTAGTTGTCCATTAAAATGACTGAGCAGGTCCCACAGTTCAAAGGCCATTTGGAATGAGCAACCAATATTAGTTTTGCCAGTGGCTAGCAAAAGGAATAACTCTCTCAGTAACCTCTCTTGGGATGTTCTGGGGTTTTTTGTATTGAGAGGATGAACCATGGGCATTTTGCATTTAACTGTAACTCTGGGATCTGCCTGTAATTCCTCCCTGAGTTGAGCTTCTAACCTCATCTCTCTTGAGTCACTAAGATCACCTCAGTAATATCCCCTTGTCTCTACTTTTGCCAATTGACAGCTGAGTCCCTCATCCAGGCCTTTGCTACCTCAGCATTGAACTATTCCACTGTGTTGTGTTCAGCTCCAACCACCCACTCTCTGTGTCTGAACTCATCAGATATCCTGCTTTGCCCATATCCTGGCACCATGTCCATTTCTCCCATGTGGTGGTACTTTTGGGGCTTTCCCAAAGCCCCTCTGGTGTGGTCAAATATCTCAGCTTGGAAGAGCCTGGCTTGCCAACCAATCAAAATAGAGAAGGATGATTCAGGAATGTTTTGAGACTTCATCAGGTGTGGGGTGGAGCTAAGGCATTGTTGGGGTGGGGGAGGAGTGGTAGTACAAACTACCTGCTCTACCCAACCTTTCAAGCACCACTGGTCCCACAGTGACAGATCTCAAGGTCATGTGCTGGCCTCATCAGCTACCCCAAACCCTTCCTACCAGAGTGAAATTCTTAAGGTGGAGCTGATTACCTCATGGTTTCATCTGTGGACTATTAATCCAGGGACCTAGGTAATGTTCCGAGGATTCGGGTATGAATCCTGCCATGGCAAATAGTGGAATTTGAATTAAATAAAATTCTGGAATTAAGGGTCTAATAGTGACCATGAATCTATTGTCGATTATCATAAAGACCCATGTGGATCACTGATGTCCTTTAGGGAAGCAACCTACCATCTTTACTTGGTCTGGCCTTCGTGTGACTCCAGACCCACAGCAATGTGGTTGACTCTTAACTGCCCTCTGGGCAATTAGGGACGGGCAATAAATGCTGGGCCTAGCCAGTCACACCCTCATCCTGTGAATTAAATTTTAAAAGAATAAATCACCTCAAAGCCAAGGATCTCTCTATAACTGGGAAGATGATATCAAAGGTTCTACATGACTGAAGATTCTGCTTCTTTAAATCGATCGCAGCGAGATCTGTGAAAGTTTGCGTTTCAGGGAAGAATCACCTAGAATTCCCCAAAACTCCCCAGTCAGTGACAGGAAGTTGTTTTTAGGGTAAGATGAGATGAAGGTATCATTGTAATGTTGTTATTCACTTCCAACCTCTGACATGTTTCGTCATAATGTCTCGTGGGTAATTAAACATGTGTGCGGTTGGAAGGCAATAACATCACCATGACAGACCTGATGGGCTAATTGTCTATTTTTGTTTTGCAACATGTTATGATTATGACTGTTCATCGCTGGAAATTTGAGGTAAGTGATAAGTCAGCGATGATTACTGGTTACTGCTGAGTCACTGGCAATTTCTGGTTGCTGGTTAGTGGCAAGTCACACCCAGAGCCTGTGGTTAATAGGTTGTGAAGGATGCAAACTAATCTCTACCACTCCATCCCGAATCTGACGGAGTGCAGAAATATCTGCGTATTTCTGTGTGAGTCAGTAAATCTGAGTCCAATGTATTTGTGGATGTTTCATTGCTGCACAGCAGAATACGATGATGTATTCTGTGTTCAGCCCCATACTGACATCATGGACACTTGCAGTTGTGTGCTGACATAGAATCCTACATTGTGGAAACAGGCCATTCGGCCCAACAAATCCACATCAACTCTCTGGAGCGCATCCCATCAAGACTCAACACCCCCCCCCCCACCTTATAACCATTCCCCATGGTTAATCCACTTAACATACATATCCCTGGACACTGGGTAATTTAATGTGGCAAATCCACCCAACGTGCACATCATTTGGAAATTGGGAGGAAACCCACGCAGACACGGGGAGAATGTGAAACCTGTATGCAGACAATTACCCAAGGCTGGAATCGAACCCGGGTCCCTGGGGCTGTCAGGCAGCAGTGCAGACCCCTGAGCCACTGTGACAGTAATCCAATGGGCATTCCATCCTTGAACTCCACCCCTCCAACCACTACGATGACAGAACCACCCCCCCCCCCCCCCCCCCGTGACACCTGTCCTCACTTTTGACCCCACCAACCTCCAGATACATTGCATTATCCTCCGCCACCTACAAACAGACCCCACCGCCAGAACTATATCTCACTCCCCATCCCTATCCGCATTCTGTAAAGACCATTCCCTTGTTAGGTCCACGTCCCCCACCAACTCACCCTCCCCTCCTGGCACCTTCCCCTGCCACCACAGGAATTGTAAAACCTGCGCCCACACCTCCCCCCCCCCTCACCTCCATCAAAGGCCCCAAAAGAGCCTTCCACATCCAACAGAGATTTACCTGCACTTCCACATATGTCATCTACTGTATCCTTTGCTCCCAATATGGTATCCTCTACATCTACTCGCAGAGCACTTCAGAGAACATCTCCAGGACACCCATACCAATCAACCCCACCATCCTATAGCCGAACACTTCAATTCCCCCTCCCATTCCCCTAAGGACATGCAGGCCCTAGGCCTCCTCCATCGCGACTCCTTTACCACCTGATGCCTGGAGGAAGAACATCTTCCTCTTTGGGACCCTCCAACCCCATGGGATCAATGTGGATTTCAACTGTTTCCCCATTTCCCCTCACACCACCTTATCCCAGATCCAACCTTCCAACTTGGCACCGCTCTCATGACCTGTCTATCATCCTTCCCACCTATCTGCTCCACCCTCCTCTCTGACCTATCACCATCACCCCACTTCCATCTACCCATTGCATTCTCAGCTACCTTCCTCCCAGCCCCACCCTCCCTCCCATTTATCTCTCAGCCCCCATGGGCCCCCCATTCCAGATGAAGGGCTTATGTTCGAAACGTTGAGTCTCCTGCTCCTCAGATTCCGCCTGACCCCTGTGCTTTTCCAGTGCCGCACTCTTTGATTCTAACCTTGCTGGTCATACCCATGTTTTAAATTGGCAGCTGAATTGTTGCTGTAGCCATGATGGGATGGCAGTCTTCCTACATCCCATACAGAGAGTGGAAAGCCAAACAAGTTAGTATTCATAATACCTTGTAAGGGTATAAAGTATATAGTATGTGATCGTGTGGAGATTTATAAGGGAATAGTGGAATTTTTAAAATCTTAAACAAAATCACACAACACCAGGTTATAGTCCAACAGGCTTAACTGGAAGCACTAGCTTTTGGGGGGTTGCTCCTTCATCAGGTGGTTGTGGAGTACACAATTGTAAGACACAGAATTTATAGCAAAAGTTTACAGTGTGATGTAACTGAAATTATACATTGAAAAATACCTTGATTGTGTGTAAAGTCTCTCATCTGTTAGAGTCACCATGTTAGTTTCACTTCTTTCATATGTAAATCACAAAACTTTTTTTGAAAGTTATATTCTCAAGTGAACTTTAACAATTGGTGTCAGCCCAGATAATGTATTGAAGGTGTTAGCCCCCTGTGCGCTGCTGTCAGTACCATAATGTTCAGACTGATTCTAATCTAAAAAACTGAATTAACAGAATCTTACATGGATTCAAGCAGTTTTTGAGCAAAATACAATGTAACTCTGCAAGTACAAATTCACCCCACAAATGTATATGTGCATGTGGGTTTGTGTGTGTTTATATGTGTGTCGGGGGGGAGTGTTGTGAGTGGCTGTGAGAGAGACTATATTGCGTGTGTGAGTGTAAAAGGGTCTAAGTCTGTGAGAGGGTGCATGTGTGAGTGTGAGAGTGTCTGTGTCTGTAGGAGTGATTGTGTGTGTGTTTGTAGAAGTGCCAGTGTGTGTGTGTGTGTGTGTAAATCTTAGTTCTCTAATCCTGCATGGTTGACCCTAAGCAAGGACTCTCCATGAAACTGTCACATCCTTTTCTTGTTTGGGTGAAGTTGATTCCATCGCTCCTTGGGCCTAAGCTTAGAGGCGTCATCACTGAATGAGTGAGCAGATTGATGGATGAGAACCCTCTTTGTCAACTGGACACACTTTTTGGCGAGATCGATGGTGAAGCAAACTTGCAATTCACACAGCCTCAACACTCTGCAGCTAATGAAAGGCTTTTTAATGTGCAGTCACTGAGCGATGAGCAATGGAACTGCACACAGCAAGATCCCACAGAGAAATGGTCAGATCATCTGTCTTATTGGTGTTGTTTAAGGCATCAGGTCTCCCAAAAGTACTGTCCTGTTCTGCTTCAGACTGCTTCCTGTGGTTCTTTTACATAAGAAAAGGGGTAGACCATTCAGCCCCTCAAACCTGTTCCATATTCTATGAGTTCATAGCTGATCTGTGGCTTTATTCCATATTCTTGCCTTTGGCCAATATCCGTTAATACTTTTGCTTAACAAAAATTTGTTTATCTCAAATGAAAAACTAACAATTGATCCACCATACATTGCAGTTTGTGGATGAGGATCCTAAACCTCTCCCACGCTTTGTGTGTAGAGGTGCTTCCTAACATCTCTCCTGAACGCTCTGGCCCTCATTCCCAGACTGTTCCCCCAGTTCTAGAATCCCCAACCTGTGGAAATAGTTTCTCTTTATGTCCCTGTCTTTTCCTCTTAGTATCTTGAAGGCTTCAATCAGATCATCCCGTAACTGATGAAACTCTACAGAAAACAGGCCTCACTTGTATAATCTCTCCTGACACTGTAACCCCTGAAATCCCGGTATCATCCCTGGAAACCTACATCGTACTCCCTCCAAGGCCAATCGCTCCTTCCTAAGGTGTGGGGCCCAGATTAGCTCACAGTGCTCCGAGTGAGGTCTAACCAGGGTTCTGTACAACTGCAGCATAACCCCTGCATCCTTGTACACCCATCCTCTTGATAAAAAGGTCAGCTCTCCATTCATTTTCTTGATGATTTTCTGCACCTGTTCATGATATTTGAAAGATCTATGCCCCTGAATGTTCAAGTCTCTTTGGACAGTCACTGTATTTAACTTCAGACCAGCAAGAAAGCTCCCTGATCTGTCCTACTTTCATCCAAAATTGACGTGCTCACACTTGCCTACATTGAACTCCAATTGCCAGTTTTGCCCCTTCATTTAGTCAATCAATATTCTTTTATAATTTTCTGCTATTGACTACACGACCTACAGTGCCACCTAACTCTCACATCCACCTGAGAGACAGACGGATTTCGGTTTATATATCATCTGAAAAATGACACAGCAGTCTGTTCTGCTATAACGCACGTTTCGTTAATGTGAATTCGCGGTCATGTGATTGACAAATTGGGGACACTGTTTCTAAAGTGCAAACTTTTAAAACCTGTGTTGGCTGTGCTTTTTCCATAACGCGGGGTCGCACAAGAACGTGACCATCACTTTATAGAAGAACTGACTATATTACATTTACAGGTTAACTTATACTTTGAAGGAAGGTCTCTGTAATAGGGACCTGAACCACATCCTTCAGTCTATGTATGAGGTTGTGGGACTGTTTGGAAATGGGGATAACAGCTAAGAGACCAGCCTGGCCTGCTCTGTCACATCAGTATGGATCTCAGCCATCAATCTGAACCAGCACCCACACAGACCCTACACAAATGAGGTCATAGTCAAAGAGTGTGGTGCTGGAAAAGCATAGCAGGTAAGTCTTGGTTGAAGGGTGTGACCAAAGCACGGTGTGTAAACTTGGGGGAGGCATTACCTACAGCAACAGGAAAGAAATGGTATCCAGAATGGCAGGTCAGACTCTAATCAGATAATCAGAAAACAGCCAATGCTGGAGATTCATGATGTCTGGGTAGTAATTGCCTCAAAATCTGAATTCAATCAATCATCTCGAGTTCCCAGATGTCCATTACAGTCAAGTTTGTGGGAGGTTTGTTTCTGGAAAATCTGGTAAGTGCTGAATTTTAAAACTGAAAACATGTTGTAGACCAGAAGTCAATTGGATGAGTTCCAACCATTGAAACATTTGCTTCTGACAGAGCATGGTAGAAGATAAAACACAATAAAAACAAGGTTCAATGAATAGCAAATGTCCCACAGGAGAATAGTGTAATAAGGTAAGAAATATTTAACTTTGCCATTCTGACCCTTATTTCTGCGGCAGAATATTACTGGGTTTGGAGGTGATGTCAGTGAAGGTTTACTTAGTGAAGGTGGAGGTGAGGAAGTGGGTGAGGTCCTCATCTTTGATGATGTGACAGTAGATAAAATCAAGACTATTCTTTGATTGCTTTACCTTTTGCTTTTGAGTTTTGTAATGTTCCCTGAAAGGAGTAACGACAGTGTTATCACTCTAGAAAAATATTGCCTCTTTCCATGTTTATATTGTGGTCTGTCACCTTTCTCTTTCAATTCTTCTGCTGATCTCCTGAGATTTGCTTATCACCTTAGAATTTATCAATCATACTGTTATAAGGCACATACGATTATAAGGCACAGAATTTATAGCAAAAGTTTACAGTGTGATGTAACTGATGTTATATATTGAAAAAGACCTGGATTGTTTGTTAAGTCTCTCATCTTTTAGACTGAACATGTTGGTTTCAGTTTTTTCACCTGAGTAATCCAAGATGGAGGACGGGAAAAATTTCTGGCTGTAAGGGCTGCTCCTTTTTTGAGGTATTTTAGGTGTTGGAGGTGATTTCCTCGAATCCCAAGAGCAGTAATTACTGTTTCATATGCTGTTGCATTGTTTTGGAACTTTGGGGAAAAAAAGTCAAAACAACAGGAGTTTTAAACGGGAGAAGAGCAGACAAAGGAAGCACATGGTGAGGTCAGTGCAGGATAGAGAGAGAGAGAGAGAGAGAGAGAGAGAGAACCTGCACAGTTACTGCCTTGGCTGTTTTTGAATTCATGGACATCGGAGTGCGTCTGGGAAAATTAATAAACAGTGAATTTCACAACTAATCTTGGAGGAACCTGTTTGGGTGAAGTTTTTAGATTAGATTACTTACAGTGTGGAAACAGGCCCTTCGGCCTAACAAGTCCACACCGCCCCGCCGAAGCACAACCCACCCAGACCCATTCCCCTACATTTACCCCTTCACCTAACACTACAGGCAAGTTAGCATGGCCAATTCACCTAACCTGCACATTTTTGGACTGTGGGAGGAAACTGGAGCACCTGGAGGAAACCCACGCAGACATGGGGAGAACATGCAAACTCCACACAGACAGTTGCCTGAGGTGGGAATTGAACCTGGGTCTCTGGCGCTGTGAGGCAACAGTGCTAACCACTGAGCCACCGTGCCACCCACAACACAGAGTCTGATAAGTTAATCATTGTTTTAAGTGTGTCCAATAGAAAGGCTGCATAGTGAGTAGAGTGGGTTCTTTCTTGATTATATGTTTTTTGAGATGTGTCTCTTGATAAAACTTAAAATATAAGCCATAACTATTAATTTAACCTGGGGCAGTGTCCACAACCAAGTCCACAACAACCCGCCGAAGCACAACCCATTGTGAAGGAGTCTTTTGTGGATATACTCATTTCAAGCAGGTATGCTGTTTTGGAAAATGTAAGGAGTGATGGATTCTTAGGGGAACGTAGCACGAACAGCCAAGTTTCTGGCATTGAGACTGGCTCTGATGCAACAAAGGGTACATTGGGTACCAAGAGCTCGATTGTGTTAGGGGACTCTCTAGTCCGAGGCACTGACAGACATTTCTGTGGCCAGCAGCAAAAAATCAGGATGGTGTGTTGTTTCCCTGGTGCCAGGATCAAGGATGTCTCAGAGAGGGTGCAGAATGTTCTCACGGGGGAGAGGGGCCAGCAAGAGGTCATTGTCCACATTGGAACCAACGATATAGGAAGAGAAAAGGTTGAGATTCTGAAGGGAGATTACAGAAAGTTAGGCAGAAATTTAAAAAGGAAGTCTTCAAGGGTAGTAATATCTGGATTACTCCCAGTGCTACGAGATAGTGAGGGCAGGAATAGGAGAATAGAGCAGATGAATGCATGGCTGAGGAGCTGGTGTATGGGAGAAGTATTCACATTTTTGGATCATTGGAATCTCTTTTGGGGTAGAAGTGACCTGTACAAGAAGGATGGATTGCACCGAAATTGGAAGGGGCCTAATATACTGGCAGGGAGATTTGCTAGAACTGCTTGGGAGGATTTAAACTAGTAAGGTGGGGGGGTGGGACCCAGGGAGATAGTGAGGAAAGGGAGAGATCGATCTGAGACAGGTACAGCTGAGAACAGAAGTGAGTCAAACAGTCAGGGCAGGCAGGGACAAGGTAGGACCAATAAATTAAACTGCATTTATTTCAATGCAAGGGGCCTAACAGGGAAGGCAGATGAACTCAGGGCATGGTTCGGAACATGGGACTGGGATATCATAGCAATTACAGAAACATGGCTCAGGGATGGGCAGGACTGGCAGCTTAATGTTCCAGGATACAAATGCTCCAGGAAGGATAGAAAGGGAGGCAAGAGAGGAGGGGGAGTGGCATTTTTGATAAGGGATAACATTACAGCTGTACTGAGAGAGGATATTCCCGGAAATACATCCAGGGAAGTTATTTGGGTGGAACTGAGAAATAAGAAAGAGATGATCACCTTATTGGGATTGTATTATAGACTCCCTAATAGTCAGAGGGAAATTGAGAAACAAACTTGTAAGGAGATCTCAGCTATCTGTAAGAATAATAGGGTAGTTATGGTAGGGGATTTTAACTTTCCAAACATTGACTGGGACTGCCATAGTGTTAAAGGTTTAGATGGAGAGGAATTTGTTAAGTGTGTACAAGACAATTTTCTATTCAATATGAGGATGTACTTACTAGAGAAGGTGCAAAACTTGACCTACTCTTGGGAAATAAGGCAGGGCGGTGACTGAGGTATCAGTGGGGGAGCACTTTGGGGCCATCGACCATAATTCTATTAGTTTTAAAATAGTGGTGAAAGAGGATAGACCAGATCTAAAAGTTGAAGTTCTAAATTGGAGAAAGGCCAATTTTGAGATAATAGGCAAGAACTTTCAAAAGCTGATTGGAGGCAGGTGTTCGCAGGTAAATGGATGGCTGGAAAATGGGAAGCCTTCAGAGATGAGATAACGAGAATCCAGAAAAAGTATATTTCTGTCAGAGTGAAAGGGAAGGCTGGTAGGTATAGGGAATGCTGGATGACTAAAGAAATTGAGGGTTTGGTTAAGAAAAAGAAGGAAGCATATGTCAGGTATAGACAGGATAGATCGAGTGAATCCTTAGAAGAGTATAAAGGCAGTAGGAGTATACTTAAGAGGGAAATCAGGAGGGCAAAACAGGGACATGAGATAGCTTTGGCAAATAGAATTAAGGAGAATCCAAAGGGTTTTTACAAATACTTTAAGAACAAAAGGGCAATGAGGGAGAGAATAGGGCCCCTCAAAGATCAGCAAGGCAGCCTTTGTGTGGAGCCACAGAAAATGGGGGAGATACTAAATGAGTATTTTGCATCAGTATTTAGTGTGGAAAAGGATATGGAAGATATAGACTGTAGGGAAATAGATGGTGACACCTTGCAAAATGTCCAGAGAAACAGAGGAGGAAGTGCTGGATGTCTTGAAACGGTTAAAGGTGGATAAATCCCCAGGACCTGATCAGGTGTACCCTAGAACTCTGTGAGAAGCTAGAGAAGTGATTGCTGGGCCTCTTGATGAGATATTTGTATCATCGATAGTCACAGGTGAGGTGCTGGAAGCCTGGAGGTTGGCAAACGTGGTGCCACTGTTCAAGAAAGGTGGTAAGGACAAGCCAGGGAACTATAGACTAGTGAGCCTGACCTCGGTGGTGGGCAAGTTGCTGGAGGGAATCCTGAGGGACAGGATGTACAAGTATTTGGAAAGGCAAAGACTGATTAGGGATAGTCAACATGGCTTTGTGCATGGGAAATCATGCCTCACAAACTTGATTGAGTTTTTTGAAGAAGTAACAAAGAGGATTGATGAGGGCAGAGTAGTAGCTGCAATCTATATGGACTTCAGTAAGATGTTCGACAAGGTTCCCCATGGGAGACTGATTAGCGAGGTTAGATCTCATGGAACACAGGGAGAACTAGCCATTTGGACACAGAACTGGCTCAAAGGGAGAAGACAGAGGGTGGTGGTGGAAGGTTGTTTTTCAGACTGGAGGTCTGTGACCAGTGGAGTGCCACAAGGATCGGTGTCGGGTCCTCTACTTTTTGTCATTTACATAAATGATTTGGATGCGAGCATAAGAGGTACAGTTAGTAAGTTTGCAGATGACACCAAAATTAGAGGTGTAGTGGACAGCGAAGAGGGTTACCTCAGATTACAACAGGATCTGGACCAGATGGGCCAATGGGCTGAGAAGTGGCAGATGGAGTTTAATTCAGATAAATGCGAGGTGCTGCATTTTGTGAAAGCAAATCTTAACAGGACTTATACACTTAGTGGCAAGGTCCTAGGGAGTATTGCTGAACAAAGAGACCTTGGAGTGCAGGTTCATAACTCCTTGAAAGTGGAGTCGCAGGTAGATAGGATAGTGAAGAAGGCGTTTGGTATGCTTTCCTTTATTGGTCAGAGTATTGAGTACAGGAGTTGGGAGGTCATGCTGCGGCTCTACAGGACATTGGTTAGGCCACTGTTGAAATATTGCGAGCAATTCTGGTCTCCTTCCTATCGGAAAGGTGTTGTGAAACTTGAAAGGATTCAGAAAAGATTTACAAAGATGTTGCCACGGTTGGAGGGTTTGAGCTATAGGGACAGGCTGAACAGGCTGGGGCTGTTTTCCCTGGAGCGTCGGAGACTGAAGAGTGAGCTTATAGAGGTTTACAAAATTATGAGGGGCATGGGTAGGGTAAATAGACAAAGTCTTTTCCCTGGGGTCGGGGAGTCCAGAACTGGAGGGGTTTAGGGTAAGAGGGGAAAGATATAAAAGAGACCTAAGGGGAAACGTTTTCACACAGAGGGTGGTATGTGTATGGAATGAGCTGCCAGAGGAAGTGGTGGAGGCTGGTACAATTGTAACATTTAAGAGGCATTTCGATGGGTATATGAATAGGAAGGGTTTGAGGGATATGGGCTGGGTGCTGGCAGGTGGGACTTGATTGGGTTGGGATATCTGGTCGGCATGGACGGGTTGGACCGACTGGTCTGTTTCCATGCTGTACATCTCTATGACTCTATGACTCTATATGTAAATCACAGAACTTGTTTCAAATTACATTCTTAAGTGAACTTTAACAATTAGTGTCATGTCATGGTGAGACTGTCTGTGCCACAATGGTCAGACTGATTCTGATCTAAAACATGGATTTACAGAATCTAAAATGGATTCATGCAGTTTTTGAGCAAAATAAAATGTAATTCTGCAAGTATAAACTCACCCCACAAACTTATATGTGTGTGTGTGTGTGTGTGTTGGGGGAGTGGTTGCGCAAAATATGAATGTCTGTGACAGAGTGTGTGTATGTGTGTGAATGTGAGAATGTGAATGTAAAGGGCTATAAGTGTGCATGTGAGTGTGGGAGTCTATGTGTGAGCGTATGAGAGAGAGCTTGTGTATGAGAGAGGGTCTGCGTGAGAGTATGGGTACATAGGAATGTGTGTATATCTGAGTGTCTGTATGTCTGTGTCTGTGAGTGTGCATCTGTCTGTCTGTGTGTATGTGTGTCTGTGTGTAGTGCACACCTGTAGAGTGACATGAACCCAAGGTCCTGGTTGAGGCCATCCCCATGGGTTCCAAACATGGACCATGACACCAATTGCTAAAGTTCAATTGAGAATGTAACTTTAAAAAGTTCTGTGATTTGCAAATGAAAGAACTGAAACCAACATGGTCATTCTAAAAGATGAGTGACTTAACAAGCAATCCAGATCTTTTTCAATATATAATTTCAGTTACATCACACTGTAAACTTTTGCTATAAATACTGTGTCTCATAATCTTATACTTCACAACCCCCTGATGAAGGAGAAGCGCTCCAAAAGCTGGTGCTTCCAAATAAACCTGTTGGACTATAACCTGGTATTGTGTGATTTTTAACTTTGTACACCCCAGTCCAACACCAGCAGCTCCAAATCATTACTAATAGTTGAACAGCATGTGGACACAATGACCTAGTGTCATTATTGCTCGATGATTAATCCCAAGATCCATGTAATCTTCGTGACCTGTATTCGAAACCTGCCATCGGCAGACCATGGAATTTTATCAAATAAAAGTCTGGTCCAATGATGACCATGAAACCATTGTCGACTGTTGGGAGGAAAACCCCATCTGGTTCACTAATGCGCTTTAGAGAAGGTCATCTGCTGTCCTTACCTGGTCTGGTTGACTCTGAGCAATTAGGGATGGGAAATAAATACTGGCCTAGCCAATGATGCCCACATTCCCTGAATGAATTATAAAGAAATAATGCACCGTACTACAAACTGAACAGAAATCACTGTGAATTGTAACACTAACATGGGACACATGCTCTAGTGAACAACACATTAGCAGGGGTCCTGGAAATCCCATTTCAGTACGTTATTGTTATTCTGTACTTCAATGTTTTTTCATTAGTTTTGGCATTTTTTCCAAGTTTTTTTGAATTTCTTATGCTTGAAATGCGTGGATAGGCAGTGGGTGAGATTATGTACATATGCTTTGACAATGAAACAATTTGCGAATTGCAAAGTCGTGATTGGCAGACTTTAATATATTTCCAAAAACCAAGACTTTTCCTACACGGTGTAAAACTCTGAGGGTGAAGCCTCTCCAAAGAGTTGATGGACTTCGTGAAGATAGACCTACTTCTACTTCCAATTGTCACAAAAACTATACAACACGCAGGCTGGGACGGTACACACTGCAGTTTCGGAGGATAAGAGGTGATCTCATTGAAACATATCGGATTGTTAAGGGGTTTGACAGGGTCAATGCTGAGAGGCTGTTTCCCCTCATGAGAGGATCTCAGTGACATAAAGGAGTGACATTGGTCCTTAGTCTTGAGATCATTGGCCCATTCCTTTCTTCGGTTCCTTCTCCATGATGTGCTCTTACTGATGGGTGTTCTCAAAGAATTGTCTTCCTTTGTACAGGAGGATCCTCCAGCTGGGTTCTTCTGCAGGAGGGTCTCCCAGGCATTGACACCTACATTGCATTTCTTGAGGGAAACCCTCACTGTTCTCTCAAGCTGTCCTGCCACCTTTCCTTAATTATTTATGCACTTATACCCCGGTCCCTGTGCTCCACCACCCTCTCTAGATGGTTAGCTCAGTTGGCTGGATGGCTGGTTGTGTTCAATTCAACTGAGGCCAACATAAAGGTCCCGCCTTCTCAGCATTGCCCTGCACCTGGGTTGTGATGGCCCTCAAGTGAAACTCAACAACTACCCACCCCCCCCCCCCCCCACCCCCACCCCAATGAGAACACAACCTCTGGGGACTTCCTTTCATCTCTTGAAGCTTGGTCACTGGCTTCCCCTTTCAAATATTCAATCCCAATGAGCTGTGGGCAATCAATCAACGAGTATATTCAAGATAGTGTTCCTGAGTTTTTGAGCACTATTGAAATGGAGGAATATAAGAAAGTGGAGTTGCAGAGATTCTCAGTCACAAATGTATTGATGCCAGAGTGGAACAACTCCTATTCCAGATGAGTAATGTTATCTGTTTCTCTCATCCTTCGATATCAAAGAGAACATTTGGAATATCACCTGTGGAGCAGAGGGTTATTGGATCAGTCATGATCTCAGTGAATAGCTGATTAGATTCGATGGGCTGAATGACCTACTTCTTAAGGTCTTATCTCATTGTTTTTCAAGTAAGAGCTTTAGTAATCAATGAGACTAGATTTTTGCTGAGATTGAGTATCTGCAGATTTAAGAGTAACCCCGCATTCCCTCTCATATAGACTAGATCCCAAATCTTGAGTTTTCAAGTTGCTGTTTGTATTCAGAGCCACCAATGTGATGGTCCGAAAAGTGTGAGTTGTCCTCACAAATGATTTCTCAATGTGCTGAAATGTTCCCAATTTACTGGCGTGGTCTGTTTCAAATCATATGTCTTTTGCTTTGACCAAGTGAAAAGAGGTAGAGAGCTCCCGTCCCTCTCCCACGAATCATTTCATTGTCGCAGAAGTTTTCAAAGTTTTAAAGGATACATTTGCCAATTCAGAGTGGACTTCTCAGGTTATGTACAGAGGATAAGAAATTAAAATAAAAACAGGACATCTTGAGATTAACAAGTGAGACATTAGTTTCATTGCACTAAAACGCACATAGGTAAAAATAAAATAAAAATAAAAATATTAAAACATAGCCTGACTTCTGCAACTTGCACATAAACTTACTTACTTGAACCAAAAATACACATTAACAGGCAGACAAAGTCAACTTTGGCCACGTTCAAATTTTGGAAAAAAGATAGTAAAACATTCTGCAGAGTAGTCATCTTAGACTGAAGTATTAATTCTGTTTTTCTCTCCACAGATGTTATCAGACACGCTGTGTTTCTCCAGCACCTACTGTTTTTATAGAACCTAGAACAATAAGGCATAGGAACGGGCCCTTCGACCCATGAAGTTGTGTTGAACATGATGCCAAATTAGACTAATCCCTTCTGCCTGCCTCCCCTTGGTCCATATCCTTCCAGATCTCCAGCAACTGCAGTATTTTGATTTTGATTAAGAAGGAGATCACTGGTTTTCTAGTCCAGTTCCAACCAAACAATGTTTCTGGTACTTTTTTTTGGCAATGTAAGGTTGTTCTGTAGACCCTGCTATGGAGGCTAGTCTTTGTGTAAAACTTCCCTGTGTGTTTGTAAGAATAGTGGGCGGCACGGTGGCACAGTGGTTAGCACTGCTACCTCACAGCGCTAGAGACCTGAGTTCAATTCCCGCCTCAGGCGACTGACTGTGTGGAGTTTGCACGTTCTCCCCGTGTCTGCGTGGGTTTCCTCCGGGTGCTCCGGTTTCCTGCCACAGTCCAAAGATGTGCAGGTCAGGTGATTTGGCCATGCTAAATTGCCCGTAGTGTTAGGTAAGGGGTAAATGTAGAGGTATGGGTGGGTTGTGCTTCGGCGGGTCGGTGTGGACTTGTTGGGCCAAAGTAATCTAAGCAAACTAAACAAGAAGGGAGATCGAAAGAGACAGAGCAGCAGTTTCATCTCACATTTCCGTTGGTCATCGGCTAATACATGGCTTTGATTACAAGGCTTGGTTAGTGCCACGACCTGCCCTCAGAAGTTCAGATATCCTTGTGAGTTCCAAATGCCAGCTGTGATTAGTTCACATCTGCTTAATCATCTTCAAATAAAGTTCTTTGTCTAAGCAATTAACCTCTGAGCGGTTCGTTCTTCAGACAGGTCAATACTATGTACCTCTCCATTGTAATAAGGTGTAATGGATGCTGTTTACATCTCTTCAAGGTTTTAGGATTTTCGGTGAGAATTCCTTAGAGCATGAGTGTCAATCCAATGGAGTAGAATGGGGATACATAATTCGACGAATCGCTGTAACCATTTTTAGTTCCAGTCAGTGTCTCTGTTTCAGGTAAAACTGTCTTTCCAGTGTGTATCTCCAGCCAATGAATTGAATCTTTGCAAATTTGAAGCTGCCTCCTGCTGGACAGAGCAACAGAAACAATAAAAAACCAAGGGTTCGCTGGACCCAAAATGTTAACTACTCTGACATCATCAAAAACTCCCAGGACAGCGACAGCACTGGGTAAGGTCCAGAGTAAAGCTCCCCTTACTGTATCTCCATCAGTACAGGAGTTGGGATATCATGTTGAGGTTGTACAGAATGTTGGTGAGGCTCTGAGTACTGTGTCCAGTTCTGGTCTCCTCGTTATAGGAAGGATATTATTAAATTGGAGAGGGTTCAAAAAATATTTACCAGAATGTTGCAAGGAATGGAGGGTTTGAGTTATAAAAGTAGGCTGGAACTTTTTCATTGGAGCATAGGAGATTGGGTAACCTTATAGAGGTTTAGATTAGATTAGATGACTTACAGTGTGGAAACAGGCCCTTCGGCCCAACAAGTCCACACCGCCCCGCCGAAGCGCACACGCATACCCCTACATTTGCTCCTTACCTAACACTACGGGCAATTTCGCGTGACCAATTCACCTGACCCTGCACATCTTTGACTGTGGCAGGAAACCGGAGCACCCGGAGGAAACCCACGCAGACACGGGGAGAATGTGCAAACTCCACACAGCCAGTCGCCTCAGGCGGGAATTGAACCCAGGTCTCTGGCGCTGTGAGGCAGCAGTGCTAACCACTGTGCCACCGTGCCCATGAGGGGCAGATGTAAGATGAATAGCAGATCTCTTTTCTTTAGGATGGGGGAGTTCAAAACTACAGGGCATATTTTTAAGGTGAGAGGAAAAAGGTTTTAAAAAGACAACATTTTTACACACAGAGTGGTTAGTGTTTGGAATGAACCTCCAGAGGAAGTGGTGGATGCGGGTCCAGTTACAATGTTTAGAAGATATTTGGAGAGGTACATGAATAGAAAAGGGTTGGAAGGATAGGGACGAAGTCCAGACAGGTGGAACTAGCTTAGTTTAGGAACACGGTCAGTGTGGCCTAGTTGGACCGAAGAGTCTGTTTCCAAGTGGGATAACTCTATGGCTCAGTGAGATGCTGTCAGAACTGCTGAGTTTTTCCAGCAACTTCTGTTTTTCTTTAGTGCAACAATAAAGCTGTTCACGATTCCTTCATCAGCCACGTGACCTCATCACCCCAGGTTGTACATTCATGAGTCAGCCTTTTCCCAATAAATTCAGTATTAATCAACTCTCAGCATCATGGCTTCACCATTGACCTCGGGCAGTGCAGGATGAAAGTGATTTTGGTTTTTGATGTGCAGTGAATGTGTTATTTAGTTTCACAGGATGGAGCGGGGCGATTCTACTCTTTGTCTTTAGAACTTTGTCAGTGGTTGACATTTTACTGCTCAGATGTTATGAGTATTCAAGTGGGATTACAGCCCAGTTAGAGCAAGGCACAGCCTATTGCAGCACTAACACTGAATAAGGAGTCACACATTGTAGACAAGAGACAATGGGGAGTTTCACCTCTGAAAGGAATGAATCAGTGGAATTCTTTAACTCGGAGAGTTCTATTCAAGGCTGAAACTTTTAATCAGCAAGGGAATCAAGGGTAATGGGGAAAAGGCAGAAATGTGGAGTTTAGGATCATCAGAACAGCCACGATTTCCTTGAATGGCAAAGCAGACTTGATGGGCTGAATGACCTGCTGCTTCCCCTTACATTTGCATAGAAACCCCAAATTGTGGAAACAGGCCATTCAGCCCATCGGGTCCACAACGACCCTTCTGAAGAGCATCCCACACAGACCCACACCCCCCACCCCCACTTCTAATTTGATCCCTGTAACCCTACATTTCCCACAGCTAATCCACCTAATCTGGACGTCCCTGCACACTATGGGGCAATTTCCCATAGCCAGTCTACCCTAACCTGCACATCTTTGAACTGTGGGAGGAAACCGGAGCACTCGGAGGAAACCCACGGCAGACACAGGAAGAACGTGCAAACTCCACACAGATAGTTGCCCGAGGCTGGAATCGAACTTGGGTCCCTGGCACCGTGAGGCAGCACTGGGAACCACTGAGCCACCAGGCTACCTTATTGGTCTACTGGAACAGAGAAACTCTCCATAAAGTGCATCTTGTGATAGGCAGCCATCATCCATTCAAAAAGGAAGGCCATCATTGTCGACTTATAACCGTAATATTTGTTGAGTTAGAAAGGTTTAGCACTTCTGTAGTAGAGATCCCTCAGCTGCCAGTGGATCCCAGGGGTATTTTTATTCATTAGTGGAATGTCGATATAGCTGGCTAGCCTAGGCCAGCACTTAGAACAGTGTAGTTGCCATATTATCAGGCTGAATACTCCAAGTCCACTACAAGTAACAATCTCGGAATAAATTATTACTCTTGTAACTTCAAATGATCCTGGGCAAATGATCAACACCATCAAATCATCCGCTGAAAACCAAAATGGGGCAACACCCAGAGACTGATGTGGTGTGAAAGTTTCATTTTTTTGAACACATCTCTTTCTGTCTGTTACATTCAAAATTAAATTGCATGTTCCGTTTAGTCAATTGCTTCAGACAGAATAAGAGGCAAACGTGTTTGTGTCAGCGGAACAATATTGCTCGCATGCTTGAGTTCTCTTTGAGATTAGCAGTGATGAATAACAGCCTGAGTGGATTATCCCAAGGTGTCTGTTGGTATCCTGCTGTTGATGGATGTCAGTTGCATAGGTTCCAGCCTGTGGGAACTTGTAACTCCATTACAACAATAAAGAAAGTTTCTGCAGGCACACTGGGTCAGAGAGTAACATGTAAGCTTTAAGTGTTGGTGAAAGCAATCGTCTCAAGGCGCCATTCCCTTGGAAGCTAATCTAAAGGTTTCATAAATATTTATAACAATGGGGTAATTTTGAAGTCCTTTCATTCAAGTGAAAGACCATCAAGATTTAAATCAGACGAAAAGTGCTTGTAACTGCTTAACCTTTGACACTAACCTATTGTGCCTTTTGATCCTTCTTCTCTCTTAATGTAAACCTTCCTCCTCTAAAGATCCGAGCCCCCTCTGGACACAGAAAGAAGGTTAATGAACACATAAAATGCAAAGGAAATCCTTGACTTGCAAAAACGGTGCTTAGGAAATAAACCTCGAGGCATTATCAGGACGGCAGGATCTGTGTCTTATTACAGTCAGTCTCATAGCTGCTGTACTCCTGCCATCGAACACTATCTCTTGTGTAAGTACAGGCTGATATCATAAGTTCTTGCAGTCAGCTTCCTCAAAACTCAAAATCCACACTTTGTTGAGAATCATCATGCACAAAGCTTGGAGAGAGACACTAAATGGAGTCACAGATGATTGCTCTTGTGAATTTACACTGCGTCACAGCTTAGGCTCCACTAAGTAATGAGACAGGATGCATAAGTAATATTTGATTTGTAACACCAGCCAACGCCTTGACTGTTATAGGGGAGAGTTATGACCTTTTTTTTTAGCTTGCATTAAAAATCTACATAAATCTAGATGCTGTTACATTCTGAAGAGTTCTGGTCAGGAGCATTTCTATGAACTTCCTGCCATCGCTGATCTTTTTTGTCAGGAGAAAGTGAGGACTGCAGATGCTGGAGATCAGAGCTGAAAATGTGTTGCTGGAAAAGCGCAGCAGGTCAGGCAGCATCCAAGGAGCAGGAGAATCGAGATTTCGGGCATCAACCTTGATCTTTTTGTCACCCTTGGTTACCATTAGATCTGACTGTTCTTAAACAATGAAGACATAATGTGGTTTGTGCACCAGTATATTTCCATGTTTTATATAATGAACGTGGCTGGGTTACTTGCTGTGGTTGCTGCAACCCATCTCCTTCAAGGAGTGACATTCCATCATTAAAGTCAGCTCATTGCCTTGGGCTAGAATTGTCTAATCTGCTTTGAGTTAACAGCCATTACTTTGACTTTTGACAATAGCTGGCACATCTTCTTCCACACCCACAATGTTCTGCCACAGAATGACTAACCCACTGGTTAAAACATGCGGGTTATGTGGTTAGCCTGGCCAACTAATTATTTCTGATGTGGTAATTCGCACACTAGGTGATATGTGAAACTGCTGTGATTTACAAAGGGTCATGGATTCAACTCCTAATCCAGAGACCAAAGGACAAAACCCAGACCAGTGCTTCAATGCAGTACTGAAAGACTTTTGCAACGTTTGAAGTGCTCTTGTTTTAATTCATTCATGGGATGTCGGTGTTGCTGGACCCAGCATTTATTGCCCGTCCTTAGTTGCCCCTTAAGAAGGTGGGGTTGAGCTGCGTTCTTGAACCGCTGCAGTCCACCTGTTTCAAATGGGATGTTAAACCAAAGCCCCTCAGAAAAATGTAAATAATATCACAGTATTACTTTGAAGAAGACCGGGAGAGTTATCAAACCAGAAGGCGGTAAGATGTAAGGATTGAATTAGGCCATTCAGCCCATCTAGTCTTCTCCACCATTCAATGAGATCAATGCTGACTGATAATACTCATTCCTGATGAAGGGCTTATGCTCAAAACATCGATTATCCTGCTCGTCGGATGCTGTCTAATCTGCTGTGTTTTTCTAGCACCACACTCTTTGACTGATAATCCTCAAACCCATAATAATTGATGATTAAAAATCTGTCTCTCTCAGCCTTGAATAATCTCAATGATCCAGTTCTCACACTCCTCTGCAGTAAAGAATTCCACCAATTCCCTCCCCTCCGAGAAAGCAAATTCCTCCTTCTCTCTGTCTAACACAGGTGACTCTGAGGTTATACCCTCTGGTCCTGGACTATCCCACCAGGAGAAACCACATCTGCCCTGTCAAGGCCCCAGTGAGGCTCCTACACTTCAGGAAAATTACCTCTTATTCTCCTCAACTCTACTGAGTAAAATTCGAATCTATTCAACCTGGGTTAAAATCCTGGAACTCCCTCTGTATTGTGGGTCTACATACAGCACATGGACTGCAAGGGGTTGTTCATGAAGACAGCTCACCATCACATTCTCAAGGGGCAGCTAGGCACGAGTAATCAGTGTTGATCTAAAAAGCAATGCCAACATCCCAACAATGCCAACATCCCAACAATGCCAGCATCCCATGAATAAATGTTTTTTCAGAAAAGCCTCTCCACAATGAAAGTCCCTCCATTCCCGGTGTCCACCTTGCAAACATTCTTGGGAATGCCTCCAATGCCTATATATCTTCCCTTAAATAAGAGGCCCAAACTGTTCACAGTATTCCAGCTGTCGTTGTCAGGCCTTGTACAGTTTTGGTAAAGCATTCCTATTTTTATTTTCCATTCCATAAAAGCCAACAGCCCAACTGCCTTTACTCCCATTCCGACTCCTGAAGATGGGTTATACCTGAAACATTGAATTCTCCATCTCTGGGTGCTGCCTGGCTTACTGTGTTCTTCCAGCCTCCTGATACTGCCTGCCTTGCTGTGTCCCTCTCCCTCCTGATGCTGCCTGCCTTGTTGTGTTCCCTCTCCCTCCTGATACTGCCTGCCTTGCTGTGTTCCTCTCCCTCCTGATGCTGCCTGCCTTGCTGTGTCCCTCTCCCTCCTGATGCTGCCTGCCTTGCTGTGTCCCTCTCCCTCCTGATGCTGCCTGCCTTGCTGTGTCCCTCTCCCTCCTGATGCTGCCTGCCTTGCTGTGTTCCCCCTCCCTCCTGATGCTGCCTGCCTTGCTGTGTTCCCCCTCCCTCCTGATGCTGCCTGCCTTGCTGTGTTCCCCCTCCCTCCTGATACTGCCTGCCTTGCTGTTGTCCTCTCCCTCCTGATACTGCCTGCCTTGCTGTGTTCCTCTCCCTCCTGATACTGCCTGCCTTGCTGTGTCCCTCTCCCTCCTGATACTGCCTGCCTTGCTGTGTCCCCCTCCCTCTGATACTGCCTGCCTTGCTGTGTCCCTCTCCCTCCTGATGCTGCCTGCCTTGCTGTGTCCCTCTCCCCCCTGATGCTGCCTGCCTTGCTGTGTCCCTCTCCCTCCTGATACTGCCTGCCTTGCTGTGTCCCTCTCCCTCCTGATACTGCCTGCCTTGCTGTGTCCCTCTCCCTCCTGATACTGCCTGCCTTGATGTGTTCCCCAGCCTCCTGTCTGTTGAACTTGGTTGCTTGCTTTTTGTAATTTGTGCAGAAGGACCTCAGATCCTCCAAGGACCATCCCATCCAGACCCATTTCCCATGGTTAATCCACCTAACCTGTCCATTTCTGGACATTACAGGGCAATTGAAGCATGGTTTATCCACCTTCACCTGCAAATCTTTGGACTGTGGGAGGTGGCACGATGGCTCAGTGGTTAGCACTGCTGCCTCACAGCACTAGGGACCCAGGTTCGATTCCAGCCTCAGGCGACTGTCTGTGTGGAGTTTGCACATTCTCTCAGTGTCTGCATGGGTTTCCTCTGTGTGCTCCGGTTTCCTCCCACAGTCCAAAGATGTGCGGGTCAGGTCAGGTGAACTGCCCATGGGAAATTGCCCAATAGTGTTCGGCGCATTAGTCAGGGGAAGATATAGGGAAGGGGAATGGGTCTGGGTTGGTCACTCTTTGGAGGGTTGGTGTGGACTTATTGGGCCAAAGGGCCTGTTTCCATACTGTAGGGAATCTCATCTAAACTGGAGCACCTGGAGTAAATCCACGCAGAAACAAAGGGAACGTGAAACTCCACACACATAGTTGCCCGAGGATGGAATTGAATAAGAAATTTGTCAGAATGATTTCCCCTTCACGACCCGTGCTGACTCTGTTTATATTATGTATTTCAAAATTCTCCACAATTATATCCTTTATAACAGACTGGAACATTTTGCCCAATATGAGGTATTAGTTTTTGACCCTTTTTTTGTCTATTTGAATAAGAGTGTTATGTTAGCAGTTGTCCAGCCATCTGAGACTTTTCTAGAATCTAAGGATTCTTGGAAAATTACTACCAGCACATCCATCAATGTAACACCCTTGTTTAAAAAGGGAGGGAGTCAGAACTATAGGCTGGTTAGCCTGACCTCGGTTCTTAAACTCCATTGTTAAGGACGGGATTGCTGAGTGCTTGGAAGTTCATGATAAAATAGGACTGAGTCAGCACGGCTTTGTCAAGGGGGAGGTCATGCCTGACAAATCTGTGAGGAATTCTTGTGGAAGTATTGAGCAAGTTAGACAAAGGAGATCCAATGGACAAGGTCTATTTGGTTTTTGACAAGTTGCCACACAGGAAGTAAATAAGATAAAAGCCCATGGTGTTAGGAGCAAGGTCCTGGCATGGAGAGGGGATTAGCTGAGTGGCGGAATGCAGACAGTGGGATAAAAAGGGTGTTTTTCAGGATGGCAGCCAGTGACGAGTAGAGTTCCACAGGGGTCAGTGTTGTGACCACTATTCACATTATGATTTATTGATCTGGATGAAGGACTGAGGGCGCTGTTGGCAGATCTCACAAAGATAGTTGGAGGGACTGGTAGTGTTGAGGAAGAGGGGAGGCTGCAAAAGCACTTGGACAGGTTAGGAGAGTGGGTAAAGAAGTGGCAGATGGAATATAATGTGGGAAAGTGCGGGTACGAAGAAAGAGTCGTAGATATTTTTCTAAATGAGGAAAGGCTTCGGAAATCTGAAGCGCAAAGGAACTTAATGGTCCTGGTTCAGGATTCTCTTCAGGTTGACATGTAGGTTCAGTGAACAATTAAAAAGTCAAATGCAATGTTAGCATTCATTTCAAAAGGGCTAGAGTACAAGAGAGGCAGTGCTGAGGCTGCATAAGGCTCTGGTCAAGCTGTTTTTGGAATATTGTTAGTAGTTTTGGGCCCCGAATCTACTTTGTGCTGGCGTTGGAGTGGGTCCAGAGGAAGAAATTCCCAGGATGAAGGGTGCGTCATACAAGGAGCGGTTGAGGACTCTGGGTCTGTACCCAATGGAGTTTAGAAGGATGAGGGGGATCTGATTGACACTTCCACAACACACAGAGACCTGGATAGAGTGGATGTGGAGATGATGTTTCCACTAGTAGGAGAGATAGTGAAGCTGTGGAACTCATTGTTGCGGAAGGCAGTGGACGACAGGACATTGGATGTAGTTAAGGCATAGATTAATAGGTTCCTGATTATTAGGGAAATCAGGAGTTACAGGGAGAAGGTGGGAGAATGGGGTTGAGGAACAAATTAGCCATGACCAAATGGTGGAGCAAACTCGATGGGCCGAATGGCATTATTTTGCTCTTATAACTTATTTCTGTATTATATCTTTTAGTATCCTAGGATGCAACTCATCCAATGCAGGGGATTTTTGGGACTTTTGCTCTATTAGTTTCCCTTGTACTTTTTTCCCTCATGATTGTTATTTAATTGTTGTATTTATATCCTCTTCACTTTATCCCCTTGATTATTTCATACCTTTGGAATATTATTAATGTCCTCTACAATGAAGACTGATGCAAGTTAATTATTTAACTCCTCTGCCATTTCCTGGCTCCCCATCGTTATTTCCCCAGCCTCATTCCCTTTGCTTTCTCTCTTCCTCTTTATATGTTTACAAAAGCTCTGACTGCATTTTTACAAAACTTGTTAGTTTACCCTCACAGTTTGTAATTCAAATAAAGCTTATGTTTAATCCTTAACCAATATTATTGGAAACAGATGATCAGGTCATCATCACATTGCTTTTTGTGGGATCTTGCTGTGTACACATTTCCTGCTGAAGTTCCTGTGTTGCAGCATTTTTAATAATGCTATGTTAGAATGTCATGAAAGGCCCTATAAAAATGCAAAATATTTCTTTTGTTTACATTCTTCAGCCCTTAGTTATTTTCCCTTCTCTGTAATACTCGCTACTTGGTTTCTCCACAAGATAAGAATATCTGATCATTATGAGGTGCTTCTTATCGGAACTTGCTGTGTGGAAATTGGCTGCTGAGTTTATTCCATTACAAAGGTGACTGCACTTCAAGAGTTCCCCACTGCCGTAAAACAGGGCCATTCTGTGGTTACAAAGGATGCTATAAAAATGCAAGTTTTGTTGACTGTAGTGACGCCTGGAGAGTGGGATCTCAGATAGAAATGACAGAAGCAAGGGCAATCAGCAAAGGAAATTTGCAAGGAGGAAGGTTGATTACCTTTATTATTTATTGTTGTCACGTGTCCCTGAGTACAGTGAAAAGTTTTGTTTTGTGAGCAGTACAGGCAGATCATACCGAACAAGGACATACAGATCACAGGGTGCTCAGACAGAGCGAGGTAGACAGGGTTACACTGCACAGGGGGTGCACACAGCAAGATCAATATCAACAAGATCAACATGAAACCTCAGCATCTTCCCACGAGTGGTCATTTTACAACACTGCCCAATGGAAATCTGCTTTCAAGTTGCATAGCAACAATCATATTTGGAATAATGAGACATCTGAAAAATTTGTGCATTTTGAACCAGAATAACTGACTTGCAGTGATAATGACTGGGACTTTCCATAGCGTGCAAGGCAGCTCGAAACTTTCAATTTTGCCCACTGACTGAAAAATAGTCTTTGTTCCTCCCAACACGATATAAATGTCGTTATCATTCATTACTAGCTCCCCTTCTTGGTGTTCGTCAGCAGCTTTGAACAGGACAGTGGAATGGTCGAACCACTTCCTCTTGCACACTCACATTACTTGTGGGAACTTTGAAAGAACACTCTCATCTATGATTCAGAAAGGTGTCAGTCCCATCCAAAAGGTTTCAACACAACATTGAGGCTGACACTCCCAAGGCAGGATAGTGGGAATACTGCATTGTCAGTGGAGCAGTCTGTCAGCTGGGACATCTGGGTATCCTCAGCTGAATGTAGAATGTCTCACAGGTGCTGTTTGAGGAAGAGCAGATGAATTCTACCTGCTGTCCCACTTATAGCTTATCCCACTACTAACATCAATCAAACAGCGCCCCCACAGTCACACAACCATAGGAGTGCTGATTATGGCAGCTTGCTATGCAGACATTGATGTCCCTACACCACGATGGTGACTACACTTCAAAAAGCACCACATTGGCAGAAGAGAGCTTCAGGATTTGCTGAGGTTGTGAAAGGCGCTATTGAAATGCAAGTTTGCACTTTTGCTTTGATAAGTAGTCAAATCTATTGAAGTGGTGATGAAGTGAAGCTTTTCTTGTTTTTTTCACTGAGGTCCTGGATGGTAAACACTGCAAAGGCCCTGTCAAGGACCACGCAAAGCTCTCTGACCTAGGAGTCCCACATTATCAGCTTGTGGAACGTGGAATCACTGGCAGAATCAGTATTTATTTTTCTGTATTCATTTGTGGAATGTGGGATCACTGGCAGAGTAGGTATTTCTTGTCCATCGCTAACTGCCCTGCAGGAGGCAGTGGTGAGACTGCTTTCCTGATGACTGTGGGGTGCTTAAAGGCAGTCTGTGGAGCACCACTCTGCTGTGGGTCTAGGGTTACATACAGACTGGACCAGTTAAGGATTCAAGTTGCTTCTCTAACAGACATCAGTGAATCAGACACTTTTACGATAATTCAGTAGTTTCATGATGGAGTCGGTGAGGACTGCAGATGCTGACAATTAGAGTTGAGAGTGTGGTGCTGGAAAAGCACAGCTGGTTAGGCAGCATCCGAGGAGCAGGAAGGTCAACATTTCGGGCATAAGCCCTTCATCAGGAATTTCATGATCACTGTTACTGAAGCTGACAGCTTAATTCCAGATTTATTTAACTGACTGAATTTAATCGCCAACAGTAGGAGTGTGCTGAAGCTTTCACCCTGAGGTCACTGGATTGAGACCAGATCCCGACGTTTGCATTCGGGGGTTGGGGATTGGGGGGCAGTGGTAAAGTCGCTGAGCTAATAATCTGGAACCTAAAGCGAATATTCTGAGGAGGAGCCCAACTATAGCAATTGGGGGAAAAGACCAATAAAAATCTCGCCAAGTGCTAGCCCATTCACTAATGTTGCAGAGAACATTTGTGGGCTGAATGGCCTTCTTTTGCTCTTACATATTATGACGTTAAATTCCCCAGGTGCCAGGGTGGCATCTTGGTGTGACTTTGTTGGGCCAAATGGCCTTTTCCACACTGTAGGGATTCTGTAATTATAATTTAAATCATGTATCTGGATGGGGATTAACCAGCTTTCTGGTCCAGTAGCCCAGTCACATAACCACTATACTCTTAAACAAATAGATCGCTCCTGTTCAGTGGAGGGGGACAGGGAGAAGCAGTGGAGGGAGTGAACAGAGTCGGGGACAGGGGAGAAGGGGAGAAGGGACAGGAGGAGAAGGGGACGGGGAGAGGGGGGCAGAGAGGGCGGGAAAGAGGCAGTAAACGAGTAAAACCATGAAAGGAGAAGTGAAAAGGCGATGAACTTGGTTTGATAAGCATCAGCTCTGTACTGACACTTTTAGTCAGAATTTGGGCATTTGACAGTTGGTGAAAAGTTCAAGATAGCAATGTAATTAAACTGCTGTGACAAACATTGTGGAAATAATTATACATTCAAACCCTGAGGAATAGGTCACTGAGAAACTTTCTGTTTACACTTGACTGATACAATGAAATTGTTCGAGGAACGTTTTTAAATGAAGTGGTATTTTGTTTGTTCCTTTCCAACCGAAACTTGTTGATGGAACAAAGAGGTATCCGGGGGAAGCGAGAATGACAATTTGAACAGAGACCCGTGCGTAGACCCTTTTAAATGTTGTAATTGTAATTGTATCAGCCTCCACCACTTCCTCTGGCAGCTCATTCCACACACGCACCACCCTCTGCATGAAAAAAGGTCCCTCTTATATCATTCCCTTCTCACATTAAACCTATACCCTCTAGTTCTGAACTCCCCCATCCCGGGGAAAAGATATTGTCTGTTTACCCTATCAATGCCCCTCATGACTTTATAAACCTCTATAAGGTCACCCCTCAGCCTCTTGACACTCCAGGGAAAACAGCCTCAGTATCTTCCTGTAGCTCAAACCCTCCAACCCTGGCACCTTCAGGAGCAGTACACATAACAACTTAGAATGACCTTGGAATGTTCAATTCTGCTGTGAAAGGGAAATTGTGTGTAAGCTGGTTTCTGTTAAAGGAACAAAATTCCTAGCTGTTAACCAATTAGTCAATTGCCGTTCAGTACATCCTCAGATCAATTAGGGAACAATTTTCTTCAGTAGATCAATCAGGTCAATTAGTGACCATTTGCTGTTGAGTAGATCATCAGGTCAATTTGAGGCTAATTGCCTTTCAGCAGATCCCCAGGTCAATTACAGATTAATCAGAGGTTTCTTTGGTAAGTAGGATTTTTTTAAAATGTGCAAACGTAGCAGGCACTTTCCATTTGTACAACACTTCAAGTACAAGGTGTCACTGCACTGAGGAAAGGTCTGATTACCACATTATAAAAAGATAAAAGAGGGACTCGACACCAAAAAAAAGGGGGTATCAGGACAATATGCAGAATTGAGAAATTACAAAGAAGGAGAAAGATTGAAAGGATGGAGTTGTAGCTCTGGAGAGAGTAGGCAGAAGAATGACCTCCTCGGGGTCTTTAACATTATGAAAATGTTTGATCAGATAAACGTGGAAAATATGTTTTCAAAGGAAACCAGAACTTGGGACCATAAATTTAAGAGATTCATTGACACACCCATTAACAAATTGAATGAATAAAGTGGATGTATTTAAGGTAAAGCTGGATAAACACATAAAGGAGAAAGGAATAGAAGATTAAGCTGACAAGTTGAGGTGAAGAAGGGTAGCAGAAGACTCCTGTGAAGCATGTGACTCATATGGAGCAATGGGCTGAATGGCCTATTCTAGGCTGTACTCTCGCTGTAGTTGAGCAGCTTACCAATTACTGAGAGGTCATGTGAAGGGTAGAGTTAGTGGAGGTTAAACAGCAGGTCACTGGAAGGAATAATAATTTAAAATTAAAGTTATCTCCTTATCTAATTGAGACATGATGAGCAAGAAGGCAACAGTTTTAAAGAGCGCAGACATCTGGGTGAAGGTGCTGCCCCTCTGTATCACCATTCCCAATTGCAGCACTTGATTACATGGAGATATCTCCCAGCAATTTGTGCTGTGAATTATCTTTTTGTCAATAGGCTCACTGTTCAATTGACACAAGAAGCAGCTTTAATGAAGTGCCAATGTTTTTTCCCCCTGCTGCTTGAACTGATTAGCAGCACAGGAGTGAGAGAAAGAGAAACATTCTGGGAAAAATTGGAACTGTAACACAATCCAGCCGTATCAACGGCTCAAATGCACCACTGTGCACAAATCTCTCACACACACAGACACACACCATAAACAGAGACACACACACATACCATAAACACAGCCACAGACACACCCACAGACACACACACACACCATAAACACAGACACAGGCAGACACACCATAAACACAGACACACACACACACTCACACACAACATAAACAGAGACACAGGCAGACACACACATACACACAAACACACACCATAAGCACAGACACACACACACCATAAACACAGACACAGACAGACACAAACACACACCATAAACACAGACACAAGCAGACACACACCATAAACATAGACACAGGCAGACACACACACACACACAAACACACACCATAAGCATAGACACAAACACACCATAAACACAGACACAGACAGACAGACACACACCATAAACACAGACACACACACTCACACACACCATAAATCACACACACACACCATAAACACAGACACAGGCAGACACACACACACACACCATAAACACAGACACAGACAGACACAAACACACACCATAAACACAGACACACACACCATAAACACAGACACAGGCAGACACACACCATAAATACAGACACAGGCAGACACACACACACACCATAAGCATAGACACAAACACACCATAAACACAGACACAGACAGACACAAACACACACCATAAGCACAGACACACATACTCACATACACCATAAATCTCACACACACACACACACACCATAAACACAAACACAGGCAGACACACACACACACACCATAAACACAGACACAGGCAGACACGGCACACACACACACACAAACACACACCATAAGCATAGACACACACACACCATAAACACAGACACAGACAGACACAAACACACACCATAAACACAGACACACACACCATAAACACAGACACAGGCAGACACACACCATAAATACAGACACAGGCAGACACACACACACCATAAGCACAGATACACACACACACCATAAACACCGACACAGACAGACACAAAAACACACCATAAACACAGACACACACACACCATAAACACACACACACCATAAGCACAGATACAGGCAGACACACACACACCATAAGCACAGATACACACACACACCATAAACACCGACACAGACAGACACAAAAACACACCATAAACACAGACACACACACACCATAAACACACACACACATACACAAACACACACCATAAGCACAGACACAGGCAGACACACATACACCATAAGCACAGACACAGGCAGACACACACACACCATAAGCACAGACACACACACACACCATAAACACCGACACAGACAGACACAAAAACACACCATAAACACAGACACACACACACACACACACACACCATAAACACAGACACAGGCAGACACACACACACAAACACACATACACACACAACATAAACAGACACCATAAGTAAACACACACACACTATAAACACTGACACAGACACACACACCATAAACAAATATACACACACCATAAAAACAGACACAGACAGACATACACACACTCTCACCATAAACACAGACACATACAGACACACATCCACCATAAACACACAGAGATACACACACACACATCCATCATAAACACACAGAGACATGCACAAACAGACACATATACAGCCACCATAAACTCACCCTTTCATACGTGCACACAAACACACATTCACCTAGCCTGCTTTGTCCCTGTAACCCTGTTAAAAATCACACCACCCCAGGTTATAGTCCAACAGGTTTATTTGGAAGCACTAGCTTTCAAAGCGCTGCTCTTTCATCAGGCCCAACCCTGCACATTCTTCATTTTCTGAGAGCAATCCAATTCCCTCTCGAAGGCCTGGATTGTTCCTGCCTCCAGTGGCTTTTCAGGCAGCACATTCCACTGAACCACTGGCTGTGGGATAAACTCTTCCCTCAGGTCACCATTGCTCCCTTTGCTAATCACTGTCAATCTGCATCCTCCTGCTGCCTTGCATCCTTACACCAATGGGATCCTGTTTGCCCTATTTACTCTGGTCAGAGCCCTCATGAGATGTGCTGGAGCGATTTGACATCCTTTCACCTTCTCTTCTCCAGGAGGAGAGTCCCAACTTCTCCAATCCACCTCCATAACCAACATCCTTCATTTGTGAAGACTGCAGATGCTGGAGTACCAGAGTTGAAAAATGTGGTGCTGGAAAAACACAGCAGGCCAGGCAGCATCCGAGAAGCAGGAGAATCGACGTTTCGGGCATAAGCCCTTCTTCAGGAAACTTCTTCATTTGTGGACCATTCTCATGAATCTTTCCCACATTTTCTCCAATGTCTCCACATCCTCCCTGAAGACTGGCAGCCAGAACTAAATACACTGCTCGAGTTGTGACTGAGCTCATGCTCCTAACAGGTTTAACACGACAGCTTTGCTTTTATACTCTGTTACCCCAATTAGTGAAGCCTAGGATGATCTGTGATTTCTCATTGAGGAATACAGCACAAAAAGAGACCATTCGGTCCAACTTTGGTCAGGCTTCCCAAACTAAACTAATCCCATATGCCACAGTTGGCCCATATAGCTTTCCTATTCATGTACTTATCCAAATGTGTTTTAAATGTTGTAACTACACCCGCATCTATCACTTCCTCTGGCAGTTCATTCCATGTATGAAACACCCTCAGTGTGAAAAAGTTGTCCCTCTGTGCAAACAACCCTCTCAACCTGTCCTGCCACCTTCCAAAGATTGGAACTAGGGTGTTGTGGTTCTGTTCGTCGAGCTGGGAATTTGTCTTGCAAACATTTCGTCCCCTGTCTAGGTGACATCCTCAGTGCTTGGGAGCCTCCTGTGAAGCGCTTCTGTGATGTTTCCTCCGGCATTTATAGTGGCCTGTCTCTGCCGCTTCCGGTTGTCAGTTCCAGCTGTCCGCTGCAGTGGCCGGTATATCACAGAAGCGCTTTACAGGAGGCTCCCAAGCACTGAGGATGTCACCTAGACAGGGGACGAAACGTTTGCAAGACAAATTCCCAGCTCGGCGAACAGAACCACAACAATGAGCACCCGAGCTACAAATCTTCTCCCAAACTTTGAATTGGAACTAGGGATAGTGCAGTCAAAATGGGCCGAATTTGCTCCTTCTACACCGGAAAAATTCTGTGATTAGAGTCAGAGTCATAGAGATGTGCAGCATGGAAACAGACGATTTGGTCCAACCCGTCCATGCCAACCAGATATCCCAACCCAATCTAGTCCCACCTGCCAGCACCCGGCCCTTAACCCTCCAAACCCTTCCTATTCATGTACCCATCCAAATGTCTCTTAAATGTTGCAATTGTACCAGCCTCCACCACATCCTCTGGCAGCTCATTCCATACACATACCACCCTCTGCGTGAAAAAGTTGCCCGTGAGGTCTCTTTTGTATCTTTTCCCTCTCACTCTAAACCTATGCCCTCTAGTTCTGGACTCCCCACTCCAGGGAAAAGACCTTGTCTATTTATCCTATCCATGTCCCTTATGATTTTATAAACCTCGTTAAGATCACCCTTTAGCCTCCAAAGCTCCAGGGAAAACAGTCCCAGCCTATTCAGCCTCTCAGACCCTCCAACCCTGGCAACATCCTTATAAATTTTTTCTGAACTCTTTCAACTTTCACAACATCCTTCTGATAGAAAGGAGACCAGAATTGCACGCAATATTCCAACAGTGGCCTGACCAATGTCCTGTACAGCACAGCATGACCTCCCAACTCCTATACTCAATACTCTGACCAATAAAGGAAAGTATACCAAATGCCTTCTTCACTATCCTATCTACCTGCAACTCCACTTTCAAGGAGCTATGAACCTGCACTCCAAGGTCTCTTTGTTCAGCAACACTCCGTAGGACCTTACCATTAAGTGTATAAGTCCTGCTTAGATTTGCTTTCCCAAAATGTAGCACCTCACATTTATCTAAATTAATCTCCACCTGCCTCGCCTTAGCCCATTGGCCCATCTGATCAAGATCCTGTTGTAATCTGAGGTAACCTTCTTCGCTGTCCAATATACTTCGCTGTCCAATGCACCACACTTGCAGTTTGGTGTCATCTGCAAACTTACTAACTGTACCTCTTATGATCGCATCCAAATCATTTATATAAATTATGAAAAGCACTGATCCTTATGGCACTCCACTGATCACAGGCCTCCAGTCTGAAAAACAACCCTCCACCACCACCCTCTCTCTTCCACCTTTGAGCCAGTTCTGTATCCAAATGGCTTGTTCTCCCTGATTCTTTAATAACTCTAGATGTATATTGTCAGGGCCCTCTGCTTCTTTGGTGTTGTAACCTTCCAATGTTCTCCCCATGATCCTCTGACAAAAATGAATCATTTCACAGTGTTACAAGGATCTTAGTGGTAGAGACACATGGTCATCAGTTGGTAAAAGTTAAAATGGTCATCTCCAGCAAAGGACAGCTTTGGCAGCAACTGACATAAATGAGAATAAAAAAATTTAAAGCACCGAAACAGATAATTTTTTTGTGCTGTATGTCCTTCTTAAACTTTTCCATTTAACACTAAATGCTCATTTTTTAGAAGTCACATGACACCAGGTTATAGTCCAACAGGTTTATTTGAAATCACCTGATGAAGGGGCAGTGCTCCAAAAGCTTATGATTTCAAATAAACCTGTTGGACTATAACCTGGTGTCGTGTGACTTCTGACCTTGTCCACCCCAGTCCAACATCAGCACCTCCACATCATACTCCGTTTTTAGACCCAGAAATCCAAACTCAGAGAATCTAAATGTTAGCGAATCTGTATCTGTGATATATATATATATTTATGTAAAATGACTGGTCAATGAATCTTCTGAATCCCCTGGGAATATAGTGAAGAAGGAAAAAGTGAGGACTGCAGATGCTGGAGATCAGAGTTGAGAGTGTGGCACTGGAAAAAAGCACAGCAGGTCAGGGAACAGGAGAATCAACATTTTAGGCATAAAGCCTTCATTAGGGATGAGGCTGGTGGGCCGGGAGGCTGAGAGATAAATGAGAGGGGGGTGGGGTTGGGGGAAGGTAGCTGGGAAGGCGATAGGTAGATGAAGGTGAGGGAGGAGGTGATAGGTTGGAATATAATGAAGAAGTGAGCTCTCTAAGTGGACACAAATCAATGGCAACAACCCTTTTAAATGGGAGAGTCACTTGTGGGTACTAAACAGGTGAGATTCAAGATGCATTTCTTCATTTGAATCCACTCACTCTGTTGTGGATTGAAGCTTTTCTGTAATTGATGCTGCTACCACTTAATTTGTGTCACAGTTCAAACATTTAGTCTTTGATGATGAATAGCAACTGAGGAATGAATAATGCATTTTCTGATGCACAAGTCAAATATTATTTGCTGCAGAGGGAGATGTATAGATCAGTGGAAATGATTTACTTTTGATGTCACAAAGCCACCTGCTTTGTGAGTTCTCAGAGTGTAGTGTTTTTGTCTTTTGTTTAGTGGTAAAACACAGTGGTATGCCCTTTTTACAACAATCAGTGGTAAATCTGTCTTCTCAAGAGAGCTGTAAATGATGCTTTTATGGTGCAGAGGCTCTATCAGATTCCATCTGCAGCTGCTCAGTTTAGTCCCAGCCTCCACACTTTAGGACATCTTCAAGGGTCTGCAGTTTGGATTTGTCAGAATGGCAGTAGTTGTCAGACTTGGAGGAGGAGAAAACAAAAAAGAAATGAATTCTCCAAATGGACACAAATCAATGGCAACTAACACTTTTTAAACAGGAGAATCGCTTAACAGGTGAGATTCAAGATGCATTTCTTCATTTGAATCCACTCACTCTGTTGTGGATATTAAAATATGAGGAAAGATTTCAGAGATAATAGAATCATACAGTACATCTAGTCATCTAGTCTAGTCTGCCCATCTAGTCTATGTAACCAAAACATATGGACTAGTCCTACTTTCCCACTCTTGTCCCATCACCTTGAATGTTCTAACACTTCAAGTGGCTCTTCCAAGTACTTTGTGAATGTTGTGAGGTTTCTCACCTCAATTCCCATCCCAGGCAGTGCACTTCTGATTCCCATCACCCCCGGGATGAAAAAAGTGTTTCTTCAAATCCCCTCTAAACCTCCTGCTTTTCATTTGAGACTCCTATTCCTCTGAGTTCAGAAGAACAAAGTACAATGTGATTAGCAGGATGAACAGAGATAGTCACAGAGAAACTGTGTCTGAACAATGGGATCAAAACCAATGAGGCATCATCTTACAATTAGAGCTGTGCATTTGACAGCCAACTCAAAAACTTGCCCAAATGAAGGAAAGAAAAATCTGGAACTCTCAGCCCTAAAACTCAAATCTGTAACAAGAAGAAACTCAGCATGTTGCATTCTATCCACTTTCTTATATCACCTTGAAACCTTAAAGAATATGTAAAAACCTGTGGAAGAAGTAAAGGCTTTAGAAATGTGAGTGCAAGATGTATGAGGCGATAGCTGAAATCCCCAGAGCACAAACAATTCTGTAAAAGTGATGTCCAGAAAATAAAATGTTGGTTTTCAGCAAATTGATCAGAGTTGGAAAGATACAGAAATGCCCTATAGAGGACAAAGTGGAGGGTAACGGGAGGTGTATTGGGTGACAGACATCACAAGGGGTTTTCAGATGAGCTACAGTGGGTCCGTGAGGATGGCACAAAGCAGACGAGGGTGGTATAGGATGACAGCGGTCTCCTGGCAGGAGGTACTCCAAGCTACAGCTGCAGATGCCAAACTTGTGAGTCCTTCTCTAACATTTTCTGTTTCCCTTTCAGAATTCCGCTGTTCTGCTTTTCACTGGGTAACAGAAAGAATGTTCATTTCTGTAATGTCTCTCAAGATTCTCAGAAGTTCAGGTCTCCCTGTTATAGGAAGGACATTATTAAGCTGAAGAATGTTTGGAATAGATTTACCAGGATGTTGCCAGGAATAGAGGGTTTGAATTATAAGGAGAGGCTGGATGGGCCGGGACAATTTCCCTGGAGTGTAGGAGGTTAAGAAGTGACCTTATTGAGGTTTCTAAAATCATGAAGGTCATAGATAGATAGGGTGAATGGCAGGGATCATTTCCCTAGGGTGGGGGATTTCAAGACTGGGGGCATATTCTTAAGGTGAGAGGAGAAAGTTTTAAAAAAGACATGAGGGACAATTTTTTTACACATAGGTTGGTTCATGTATGGAATGAACTTCCAGAGGAAGTGGCGGATGTGGGTACAGTCACAATGTTTCAAAGACATTTGGATAAGTACATGAATAGGAAAGGTTTGGAAGGATATGGACCAAAGCACGAGCAGGTGGGACTAGTTTAGTTTGGGATTATGGTCGGCATGGACTGGTTGGACCAAAGGGTCTGTTTCTGGGCTCCATGACTCTGGCTCTATGTCCCAAACACTTTTCAGTAATGCACTAGCAACAGTAAACTGTAAGAGTAAGTTATTGTTCCAATCACTTAATCTGAACAATCAACATCTTTTCTCCATCAGCCTACCACCCTCACTGCTCCCCCCAACTATAGCATAAATGCTGCCCTCTCCACACTTCAGTTCTGAAGAGGAGTCATCTAGACTCGAAACGTGAGCATGCTCTCTCTCCACGGATGCTGCCTGACCCGCTGTGATCTCTGGTATTTGTTGTTTTCACCAACAATAGAATGTAATGCAATGGAATAATAACATCACAATCAGTGCATTAGTGAACTGTACAAGGTCACAATGGCCGAGAGTAGTAAGAAGATGGAACAACTAATCACCTGAGACAGATTAGATTCTTCTTCATTATGAAGAGTATCTCCTCGATGATAGATGAAGAGTTACATGTAATAATCAGCAAGTACAATTTCAGCTTCTTGCAGATTAATTTTCGCAGGTGTTTTTTCAGTGTAAATTACTGTTGCTTCATTAACCACAACTCCAATATTTCAAAGACTTATTAGTTACTGTAAATAAAAATGTGACTGTGTGGAGTGCTCAGTACAGCTGCATGTAAGCTGTTTGTCTATGCACTTTCTGTAGAAGTAATTCATTAATTATTTGAATAATTAAAAATCAGCAGCAGATAATGGTGGCTCAGTGGTTAGCACTGCTGCCTCACAATGTCAGGGACCCATGTCTGATTCCACCCTTGGGTGACTGTTCATGTGGAACTTGTATGTTCTCCCTGTGTCTGTATAGTTTTCCTCCCACAGTCTAAAGATGTGCAGGTTTGGTTGATTGGCCATGCTAAATTACCTATAGTATGCGGGTTAAGTGGATTAGTCATGGGAAATGCGGGGTTATGGGGACAGAATGAGACTGGGTGGGTTGAATGGCCTCTTTTCACACTGTAGGGTTCTATGATCAAGTTTAATAAGATATTTGGTGGATAAATGTGAAACTTCCTGTTTATATTTCTGACCAACCGATAGCTAGCAACATTCAGAACAGGAGGAGTCCATTGCGCTACTCAATTAGAACAAAAAAAAACAAAGAAAATTACAGCAGAGGAACAGGCCCTTCAGCTCTCCAAGCCTGTGCTGATCCAGATCCTCTTTTTAACCCTGTCACCTATTTTCTAAGTGTGTGTATCCCTCTGCTCCCTGCCCAATCATGTATCTGTCTCGGTACATCATAAATGACACTATTGTATCTGCCTCTACCACCTTCATTGGCAATGTGTTCCAGGCACCCACCACCCTCTGCGTAAAGAATTTTCCACACACATCTCCCCAAAACATTTCCCCTCTCACCAAGAACTTGTGACCCCTAGTAATTGAGTCTTCCATTCTAGGAAAAAGCTTCTTGCTATCCACCCTGTCTATACCTCTCAAGATTTTGCAGACCTCAATCAGGTCCCCTCAATCTCTGTCTTTCTAATGAGAATAATCATTAGATCATGACAGATCTCTGCCTTAACTCCAGTTCCCAGTCTGTCTCCCATTCCTCCAGCCTGTTTAGTTTGTAAGCGGTGGTCACCAATGAACAAATGGAACACAAGGTTGCACCATCTAATAATAGGATTAGCTTTGATTAATCAACAGAGAGAAAACAAAGTCAGTATTTCAGGTTCAGTGACCCTTCTTTATCAAACTGGACTTGAAATGTTAACTTTGTTTCTCTCTCTACTGCTGCTGGCAGACCTGCTGAATTTCTCCAGCATTTTCCATTTTTGTTTCATCCATAGTTCCAGGTTTTTTCTCTTCTCTCTTTCACATTCACGTCCTTCACTAGAAGCAAGACAAATGGAAATCTTGAATGATTTGATCACAGAACTGTCCAGCTTTGCTTATTCTTGTTAAGTTTTTATAGAGAGTATTCAAGCAGCCAGTCAGGAAGGGTTAAGAACCGGTTAATATGATGAATAAATAAACAATGTGGATGGGAGCTGTGAATGTGTAGTGGCTGCGATTACTCTTTCACACTGTTCCCTTGATAGGTTCCAGATGTTTTCTGCCTCTCTCCCACTTTCCTCTCTTCTCTCGATGGCTCCTTGATGGGATCTCTGAGATGATGATGGTTCCAGAGACGCCAACCACTTTCCATAAGCTGTTTATTTCAGCTGAAGCTTGATACTGAAGAATGACAGGCAGCTTGATCACTGAAAACGTTCGGGGAGAATTCAACCCTGCCTTTATTTGAATACCAAAGCCACACATGTGAATCCTGAGTTGGAGAGGAAACAAGAAAAAGGCAGGGAGTCTTGTATTTACATAACATCTTTCACAAGCTCAGGGTGTGCCAAGTACTCTTCTACTGATGACAACCTTCTGATGTGTGGAAACACAGAGCACAGAAAGCTCTCATAAGCAGCATTGGTTTTAGTTGTGGGCTGATGGAATGTAACGAGGAGAAAGTGAGGACTGCAGATGCTGGAGGTCAGAGCTGAAAATGTGTTGCTGGAAAAGCGCAGCAGGTCAGGCAGCATCCAAGAATCCTGCTCCTTGGATGCTGCCTGACCTGCTGTGCTTTTCCAGCAACACATTTTCAGCTCTGATCTCCAGCATCTGCAGTCCTCACTATCACCTTCATCCCCTCCCCCACTCATCCATTGTACGCTATGCTATTTTCTCCCCACCCCCACCCTCCTCTAGCTTATCTCTCCACCCTTCAGGCTCTCTGCCTGTATTCCTGATGAAGGGCTTTTGCCCGAAACGTCGATTCTCCTGCTCCTTGGATGCTGCCTGACCTGCTGCGCTTTTCCAGCAACACATTTTCAGCTCTGATGGAATGAAACACCAGGGAGTGCTGCACTGTTGGGTGTGCTGTGTTTTGCATGAAACACGGGCCAAGATCAACACTCAGTCTAGGTGAAAGTGACTTCATTTGTTATCTACGCAATTTCAGTACAGTAAGTCAGCGGTTATGGTTTCAAGTCCCATTTTGGAAATTTTAGCACAAAATATAGGCTGACTCTGTGGTGCTGCCCTAAGAGAGTGCTACACTGTTAGTAGTGCTGTTTTTTTCAGATGACATGACTCTATTATTCTCTTATATCAATGTGAAATTTCCCTTGTCACAATTTCAAAGGGTTCTCTCCAGTATCCTTGACACCATCATTCAAAGATTTGGAGATGCTGGTGTTGGACTGGGGTGTACAAAGTTTAAAAAATCACACAACACCAGGTTATCGTCCAACAGGTTTAATTGGAAGCACTAGCTTTTGGAGCGGTGCTCTGAAAGCTAGTGTGCTTCCAATTAAACCTGTTGGACTACAACCTGGTGTTGTGATTTTTAATCATGAAAAGAGGTTACTTGGTCATTATCTCACAGTCCAAAGATGTGCAGGTCAGGCGGATTGGACATGGTAAATTGCCAATAGTGTTAGCTGCATTAGTCAGAGGGAAATGGGTTTTGGTGTATTACTCTTTGGAGGGTCGGTGTGGACATGTTGGGCCAAAGGGCCTGTTTCCACACTGTAGGGAATCTAGTCTAATCTAACCTAGTCTAATCATTTGTGGGATCTTACTGTGTGAAAATTGGGAGCCACGTTTCTTCCCTTCCAATACTGAGCCCATTTCATCATGTTTCATTAATTAGGGAGTGATGTGGAGAGTTCTTAAGGCTATGAAAAGCTCTTTGCCCACAGGTATACTAGTCAGAAAATTTAGGGAACATCTCCGGGACACCTGCACCAATCAACCACATCGCCCCGTGGCCCAACATTTCAACTCCCCCTCCCACTCTGCCGAGGACATGGTGGTCCTGGGCCTCCTTCACCGCCGCTCCCTCACCACCAGACGCCTGGAGGAAGAACGCCTCATCTTCCGCCTCGGAACACTTCAACACCAGGGCATCAATGTGGACTTCAACAGTTTCCTCATTTCCCCTTCCCCCACCTCACCCTAGTTCCAAACTTCCAGCTCAGCACTGTCCCCATGACTTGTCCGGACTTGTCCTACCTGCCTATCTCCTTTTCCACCTATCCACTCCACCCTCTCCTCCCTGACCTTTCACCTTCATCCCCTCCCCCACTCACCCATTGTACTCAATGCTACTTTCTCCCCACCCCCACCCTCCTCTAGCTTATCTCTCCAAGCTTCAGGCTCACTGCCTTTATTCCTGATGAAGGGCTTCTGCCCGAAACGTCGATTTCGAAGCTCCTTGGATGCTGCCTGAACTGCTGTGCTCTTCCAGCACCACTAATCCAGAATCTGGTTTCCAGCATCTGCAGTCATTGTTTTTACCCGGAAAATGTCTAGTGTCTCCTGATGTGGAGGAATTTCTCCAGCCAGGGGATGGTGAATCTGTAGAGCCCACTGCTGCAGAGGGCTGTAGAGGCCATGTCATTGAGTATGTTAAGACAGAGGTTCCTGATGAGTAAGGGGATCAAGGTTACAGGGAAAAGATGGCAGAAAGGAGTTGAGAAACATTACCAGCCATGATCAAATGATGGAAGAGACTCAATGGACTGATTGTCCTAATTCTGCTCCTGTATCTTATTTAATTGATTGATTGATATGTTGTTGTCAAATGTACCGAGATGCAGGGAAAAGTTTACGTGATATGCAGGCAAATTATACCATACAAAGTGCACCAGTGTAGCAGAACAGAGTGCAGGATACAGCATTACAGGCACAGAGAGAGATCAACAGTAACATTTGAGAAGTCCGTTCAAAGACTGATAATAGGGGAAGAAGCAGTTCTTGAATTTCTTACTACATGTATTCAAACTTTTATATCTTTTGCCCAGTGGAAGAGGGTGGAAGAGCGTGCAGCTGGGCTGGGAGGGATCTTTGATGACGTTGGTCACTTTCCTAAGGCAGCAGGAAGTGTAGGTGGAGTTGATGGATCAGAGACTACTTGGGAATAGCAAGTCCACTAACCTCTAAGGCACTTGTGATGCTGTTACAGTGTCCTAACAACTTCGACACAAGCTTTGGGTTCAACTCCAGAGGTGTATGATAACAAGCTGATTAGAGTAACTGTCAGAAGCTATTTTTATTTCTAGTTACTTTCACAATGTGCCAATTCATAACACTGGTTTGAAAAAGGGCAGTTTAAGTTTGGCAACTGTGCCTGAGGGGTATGTTCCAAAACTGTTACAAAAAGGAAGTATAGGGTCAACATTCTAAGTTAATTTCAAGTGTGACATTAAGTTACTTTGTGACTGAATTTATCATAAAATAGTTTTTACCAATACAAGGCACCAAATCACACTTAGAGTCATAGAGATGTACAGCATGAGAACAGACCCTTCAGTCCAACCCGTCCATGCCGACCAGATATCCCAACCTAATCTAGTCCCACCTGCCAGCACCCGGCCCATATCCCTCCAAACCCTTCCTATTCATATACCCATCCAAATGCCTCTTAAATGTTGCAATTGTACCAGCCTCCACCACATCCTCTGGCAGCTCATTCCACACAAGCACCACCCTCTGTGTGAAAATGTTGCCCCTTAGGTCTCTTTTATATCTTTCCCCTCTCATCCTAAACCTATGCCCTCTAGTTCTGGACTCCCCAACCCCAGGGAAAAGACTTTGCCTATTTATCCTATCCATGCCCCTCATAATTTTGTAAACCTCTATAACGTCACCCCTCAGTCTCAGACGCTCCAGGGAAAACAGCCCCAGCCTGTTCAGCCTCTCCCTGTAGCTCAGATCCTCCAACCCTGGCAACATCCTTGTAAATCTTTTCTGAACCCTTTCAAGTTTCACAACATTTTTCCGATAGGAAGGAGACCAGAATTGCACACAATAGTCCATCAGTGGCCTAACCAATGACCTGTACAGCTGCAACATGACCTCCCAACTCCTGTACTCAATACTCTGACCAATAAAGGAAAGCATACTAAATGCCTTCTTCACTATCCTATCTACCTGCGACTCCACTTTCAAGGAGCTTTCAGGGGACTGAGCCCTGTTCCTGCTTTACTTTAAATTCCTGTGTGCAATTTAGTTACCACAGCAAACCAGTTATCTTCAGTATGAATAGGAGAAAGCTGTGACCCATAATCTTCATCTCAAACAATGTCCTGTCTCCTCTATTCTGAGTACATTCACACACTAAGATAATGCTGTTTTACAATGGACAAACAGTAGAAACATTCTATTTATATTCCTATTGTCTATTCATGAGAACACAAGGCTGAGGGATGATTTCAATAAAGTGCTCAGAAGTATAAAGAGTTTAGCTGAGCAAGATAGGAGGAAGAGTTATTCCTACCCAGTTGCTACAGTCACTTACCAGAGGATGTGAGTTTGAGATTATTTGAAGATGGACAATGTCATTAACACTCCAAAACACTTCTGGACATCTTGTGGGGTCAAATCAAACAACACGAATCTAAACCAAAGAGGGTGATATTAGAATTGTTGATTGAAAGCTTGGTCGATGAAATAGATTTAAAAGTAATCTGTTACAAATTCTGTAGAGACCATTAACTTTTAAAAAGAGACGTGAACTTCCCACTGACCAGCAAAAAGATCAAACAGCAAAATGTCATATTTTAAGACACTTACAGTAACAAATAATTGTATTGAGTGGTACACTTTTCTACAGAAATAATTCTTTCCCCACCAACCAATTAACACAGGTGCACATTTACACGTTACAACATGCTCTGACCTGAAACATAGTTTGCTGAATTCAAGTCCAAATCCGTCTCGTCACTCCACAGGCCTCCCACACCCTGCCACAGTGGGGCTAGTCTTCCAGTGTCCTTTCCAAAGTCCTGTCACTCAATCTTCTGATTATATTTCGACTGTCTTCCAGCCCAAGGTGTATTTTAGTGAGTTCTTGGTTCTCAGCCATGGAGTATTGTGTGCAGTTTTGGTCTCCAGATTTGAGGGAGGACATTCTGGCTATTGAGGCAGTGCAGCGTAGGTTCACGAGGTCAATTTCCGAAATGGTGGGACTATCATATGTTGAAAGATTGGAACAACTGAGTTTGCATACACTTGAGTTTAGAAGGCTGAGAGGGGATCTGATTGAGACGTTTAAGATTATTAAAGGATTGGACACTCTGGAGGCAGGAAGCATGTTTCCGCTGATGGGTGAGTCCAGAACCAGAGGACACAGGTTAAAAATAAGGGATAGGCCATTTAGAACAGAGTTGAGGAGAAACATCTTCACCCAGAGAGTAGTAGGTGTATGGAATGCTCTGTCCAAGAAGGCTGTGGAGCCCAAGTTTCTGGATACTTTTAAGAAAGAAATGGATAGACCTCTTAAAGATAGTGGAATCGAGGGTTATGGGGATAAGGCAGGAACAGGATACTGATTATGGATGATCAGCCATGATCATAATGAATGGTGGTGCTGGCTCAAAGGGCCAAATGGCCTACTCATGCATCTATTGTCAATTGTCTAATGATAGAAAGGTGAGCCGAATAGCCTAATTCTGCTCCTATATCATATGGTATTAAATGTTCAAGAGCCCATCCATTCCATTTTCTGCCTCCTGTACAGAAATCCAGCTCTTACAAGCATCCTTCTCTCAAAGCAGTAACTTGTCTACTTTGTCTGACCTACTCACTCCAATAGTTCTGAGTCTGACGCTGAAAGTCCGTAGCTGGTTGTGCAGCAAGCCAGCTACCTCCTTTTTTTGTGTCCAGATATTAAAAATGATACTTAACTTCCAATAAATTTTGCCTTAGAGTCTCAATCCCCATAACAAACAGGTCACATGGGCTTGTCTTCAAACAGACCTCAGAGGAGGTCACATTTCCCCTATCCAACCTATTCACATTTACCCTAAATTCAGGGAGACAGTTTAAAACATAGCCATCTTGAGAATGTTCACAACAAGTCTTAAAGGATAAGATCAACACCGAGAGATGATAAGGTTTAGGCAAGGAACCTAAGAGTTTTGGACCCTGATCATTGAAGACAACAATGGAGGGATGAGTGGGGGGATGATTAGAATAAAGGTACTGACAGTGCTTCTAAGTAATTTAATGCTCTGGATTGTTCGTGAGAGATGTGATAAGGTACAGCATAATGAAACTCTCAAGAAACTTATTGGATGAGTCCTGAGATCTAAAGATAGCAAGAGGTGTGGCATCTTTTTTAAACTAGGTCAAGGATAATTCATTAGATGTTTCTAATTGGCATTAAGTTGAAAGGCATCAAGGGATTTTAGATACAGTGAAAGATGAGAGAAACTGAACTTATTCTCCTTCGAGGACTGCAGATGCTGGAGATCAGAATTTCGGGCATTAGCCCTTCATCAGGAATGAAGGACTGGTGAAGGGCTTGTGCCCGAAACATCGACTCTCCTGCTCCTTGGATGCTGCCTGACCTGCTGTGCTTTTCCAGCACCACACTTTTTGACTCTTATTCTACTTCGAGCAGAGAAGATTAAGAGGTGACCTTATCGAGGTGTTCAAAATGATGAATAATTTTGACACGGTAAAGAGGGATATTCTGTTTCCATTAGTTGGCATGTCAGTAACTCGGGGTCACAATTTCAAGATTGTTAGCAACACAGCTGGAAGTGAGATGAGGAGAAATGTCTTCATTCAGAGAGTTATTAGGATTTGGAATGCGCTGCCTGGGAGAGTGGTGGGGGGGGGGAGGTTTCAAAAGAAGCTGGCGATATTTTTGAAAGGGATGAATTTAGAGGACTAAGGAGATAGGGCTGGAGAATTATAGCAACTGGGTAGCTCTTGCTGGAGCTAGTACAGACACAATGGGTCAAGTGGCCTCCTTCTGTACGATAAAATTCTGTAATTCTATGATTTTATGAACCCATGGCACAACTTCACAGAAGAATAGGAAACATTCTGCCTGATGCACTGAGTAATATTGATTCTTTCACTGACATCATTCTAACAGATTTTTTTTGGCCCTTGCTATGTTCGGATTAGCTTCCACATATATGAAATTATAAGAATGACTAAATTCTGAAATGTCCTTCATTGGCAATAAAGTGTTTGAAGATATCCTGTGCTCATATAATGCACTATATAAATGCAAGTTCTAAATCATGAGACAACATGAGTGTTAGGTGGGGATTTTCTGGGGGGTTCTCCCAGTCCATCAGAAATTGAGAGGAAACTCCCTCAGACCAGCCAAGTGAAACAGTCAGTTTTCATCATAATCTCTTGTGAAGTGAAGAGAGTGAGAAGATCTGATGGAGAACTTCCATGATTGTGAAAGCAAGTATTTACAACAGGCATCGTCTAAACCTGGTTAGAAAACCATGAACTGATCTTAGAATCTCTACAGTGCACAAAGAGACCATTTGGTCCATTTAGTACAAACAGCATCCTATTCAGAATCCCTACCTATGTAACCTCACATTTAACATGGTTAACCCACACACTACAGGGGAATTTAGTATGTCCAATCACCCTTATATCTTTGGGCTGTGGAAGGAAACCCACGCAGACACGGGGAGAATCATAGAGTCATAGAGAGGTATAGCATGGAAACAGACCTTTTGGTCCAACCCGTCCATGCCGACCAGATATCCCAACCCAATCTAGTTCCACCTGCCAGCACCCGGCCCATATCCCTCCAAACCCTTCCTATTCATATACCCATCCAAATGCTTCTTAAATGTTGAATTGTACCGGCCTCCACCACATCCTCTGGCAGCTCATTCCATTCACGTACCACCCTCTGCATGAAAAAGTTGCCCCTTATGTCTCTTTCCCAAGATTAGTTGTGAATTTCACTGTTCGATCATTTTCCCAGATGCACTCCGATATCAAGCGATACACAAATTCAAACATAAAAGGCAGTAATTGTGCAGGTTTTCTCTCTCTCTCTCTCTCTCTCTCTCTCTCTCTCTTTCCTGCAATGACCTCACCATGTGCTTCCTTTGTCTGTTCTTCTCCCTTTCAAAACTGCTGTTGTTTTGACTTTTTTTTCCAAAGTTCCAAAACAATGCAACAGCATATAAAACAGTAATTACTGCTCCTGGAATTCGAGGAAATCACCTCCAACACCTAAAATACCTCAAAAAAGGAGCAGCTCTTACATCCAGAAATTTTTCCTGTCCTCCATCTTGGATTACCCAGAATCTTCACCACTCCACACAAACAGTCACCCGAGGCTATGAGGTCAGAGTGCTAACCACTAAGCTAATTTTCTGTGGTAACACTTGTTACATCTCCCATCAAATATCAGCTCATTTTTAAACCCAATTAAGAACAATGCCAACACTAGCCTGAAATAAATATCAACAGGGCTCTTGAATATTTTAAAGGATAAATTCTTGCTCAGCAAGGAGGTGAAAGATTTTCAGGGTGTAAGTTCTGGAGCGTGAATCAGAGGCTGAATTCAGAGCAGGAGGAGAAAGGGTGGATTGCAGATGCTGGAGATCAGAGTCGAGAGAGTTTGTGTGTGGTTGGAAAAGCAAAGCAGGTCAGGCAGCATCCAAGGAACAGGAGAGTCGACAATTCAGACATAAGCCCTTCATCAGGAATGAGGCTCGTTCTCCTGCTCCTCGGATGCTGCCTGACCTGCTGTACTTTTCCAGCACCACACTCTCAGCTCCAATCAGATCAGCCATGATGGTGTTGAATGGGGGAGCAGGGGCTGAAGGGTTGGATGACTTCCTCCTGCACCCAATTTGATTGTTTGTGTGGGTTAAGGGATACACAATAAGCACAGATTATTGGCATGCCCATCTTTGGAAACTTCTGAGACTACTCTAACAAAACCTTTAGTTTTCTGAATGACCTGTATCAGCCTTCTCTTTCCTATGAGCTACCAAACCTCAGGTGAGGAGAGAGGTCAGCACCTTCATGGTAACCCCAGCGGGTGCAGGAATTGAACCGACCCTGCGAGCTTCACTCTTTATTAGAACCAGCTGACTGAGCTAACCAGCCTCCCACTGTGTGTCAATTTGAAATCTCTCTCAAAGAGATGAGAGTTGAACTATTCACAACAATCCACGTGGAGTCCAATGTAGGTTCAAAAAGTTTAAAGTAAAGTTACCTCCAGAAATAAATCCAATTTGCTTTCTTTATGGCCTTATTACCAGGTGCCTATTGTACTCCAGAAGGGTCAAAGGTTATTCTGGTAAAGTACTCGTCCTCCTTGCAATGTCATTTAACCATCGTTGCCGAAGATTGTGAGGCCCCTTTTGGCCATGGCTGACCATGGGTTGCATCCTCGTTGTTCAAGCTTTCTGCTTCCCTGCTTTCTGCTTGTGACTGAAGAGACCAATGCTGGAGTGACAGTCCCAGTCGCAGAGGTCACATCTGTAAGTGGTTGTTGATCTGCTGGAGCTGCTGCACCCCTCCCTGTCTGCCTGCTTGTCTGCTGCAGTGCTCCTCAGCTTCGTTTCCCCTGTTTTGAGGTGTTGGTTCAGGGTGCTTCTCCATCTCATGCAATCAGCTGTACGTAAACCATTCCCAGGACTCTTTATTTGTTTTCTTTATGGCCTTGTTACCAGGTGGGTCAAAGGTTACTAGTCCTACTTGCAATGTCATGTAACTGTCATTGCCTAAGGTTACACCAGAGGCAATCACAAAGCTTTCAGTCTGAAGTTAAAAATCACACAACACCAGGTTATAGTCCAACAGGTTTAATTGGAAGCACGGTCATTCAGAAAACTAAAGGTTTTGTTAGAGTAGTCTCAGAAGTTTCCAATGATGGGCATGCCATTAATCTGTGCTTATTGTGTTCCACATCCCTTAACCCACACAAACAATCAAATTGGGTGCAGGAGGAAGTCATCCAACCCTTCAGCCCCTGCTCCCCCATTCAACACCATCATGGCTGATCTGATTGGAAGCTAGTGTGCTTCCAATTAAACCTGTTGGACTATAACCTGGTGTTGTGTGATTTTTAACTTTGTACACCCCAGTCCAACACCGGCATCTCCAAATCATGACTTTCAGTCTGAGTAACTTTAAACTCCGGAATGTATCATTCCTAAAGATCTTTAATTGAATAACAACTGGGGATAATTTTAAAGGGAGAGGCAGGAGATTTGGAGGGGATTTGTGGAAATGCTTTTTCACCCAGAGGGTGGTGAGAGACTGCAATACACTATCTGGGAGGGGAGTTGAAGCAAGTAACCTCAGAACCTTTAAAAAAATGCTTAGGATGAGCACTTTTAATGCCATAACATCGTGGCTATGGGCTGGAAAGTGGGACTTATCTAAATAGATCATCATAGACTTGATGGGCCTTGGAACCTTTTCTGCACTGTATGACTTTATTTCTTCTGGCAACACCTCTTTCGATGTGAAAACGTTGAGTGAATTGGTTGTGGAGATTTAAGTCAATTTAAAACAGCTTTCCCAAGTGTTCCGACCCTGTGTGAATTCAGGGTTTGGATTACTTTCCTCACCTTGGCCAGCAAATAATAGGTAGCTTTGAAGCGTTCTGTTTGTTTTTTTTTAGTGCAATGTGTCTGTGGCACAAGGACACGATGTTCCCTGGTTTGTGTCAGCTCACTGGCTGCCTGTTTGCCTGCTGTGTAGTGAGATCACATTTCCAGTCACCACTTTCCTAACACTTTCACACTCCCTGACCAGCCCAAGGAAACAACTCTCAACAGCTTTAGCGAATGTGCCAAGAGAAACAGCAGCGAGGATGCGAGAGGAACTTCAGCTCACAGCCGTTACCGCTGGAGTACATCAAAGTGATGAGTGGAGAGCATGTTGCTGGAAAAGCACAGGAAGTCTGGCAGCATCTGAGGAGCAGGAAAATCGATGTTTCGGACAAATGCCCTTCATAGGAAGTGCTGCCAGACCTGCTGTGCTTTTCCAGCGCCACACTCTCACCTCTGATCTCCAGCGTCTGCAGACCTCACTGTCTCCTATATCCAAGTGATGCTCAAACCAGAAAAGGGTTTGGTTTAAAAGGAGAATCTGCATTTATATAGCACCCCTCACAGCTGCAGAACATCCCACAGCACTTTGCAGACACTGAAGCACTCTTGCAGTCTACCCCTTGCTGTTTTGTAAGAAATTCAGCAACCAATTTGCCCAAAGAAAATCCACAGAACAGCAATATGGTAACGGCCCGATCACCTTCTTAAGTAGAACCTGAAAGGAAGGTGAGAAATTGGCTGAGAAACACAGCAGATCTGGAGAGAGAAACATAGTTAACATACTAATCCGTTGTGCCTTCTTCAGAAACGGGAGGAGATTAAGAGTTCTGAAGAAAATTCAGACCAGGCTGGAAATATAGGCCTTCTGTAGTGATGTTTCCATACTGGCAGCACAATCGAGTGAATTCCTCTTATCTCCTTCCAGTTGTGTGGTGGGTCTTTTCTCACATCTCTCTAAGAGGATAGAAACCCCGGTTAAGGTCTCACCTGAAAGACTGCACCTCCAGCAGGACAGCACTCTCTCACTAATGCAATTGGAGTGATAGGGTGGCACGGTGGCTCAATGGTTAGCACTGCTGCCTTACAGTACCAGGACACAGGGTTCAATTCCAAACAATTGTTTGTGTGGAGTTTGCACATTGTCCTGTGTCTGCGTGGGTTTCCTCTGGATACTCTGGTTTCCTCCCGCAGTCCAAAGATGTGCAAGTTAGTTGGATTGGTCGCGCTCCCGCGAGGGGGTTGAGCAATTCATCAACTTCACCAACACATTCCACCCTGACCTTAAATTTATCTGGACCATCTCTGACATCTCCCTCCCCTTCCTGGACCTCTCCATCTCCATTAATGATGACCAACTTGACACTGACATATTTTACAAACCCGCCGACTCCCACAGCTACCTGGATTACACCTCTTCCCACCCTACCTCTTGCAAAAATGCCATTCCGTATTCCCAATTCCTCCGCCTCCGCTGTATCTGCTCCCAGGAGGACCAGTTCCACCACAGAACACACCAGATGGCCTCCTTCTTTAGAGACTGCAATTTCCCTTCCCACGTGGTTAAAGATGCTCTCCAACGCATCTCATCCACATCCCGCACCTCCGCCCTCAGTCACCACCCCTCCAACCGTAACAAGGACAGAACGCCCCTGGTGCTCACCTTTCATCCTAGCAACCTTCACATAAACCAAATCATCCACCGACATTTCCGCCACCTCCAAACAGACCCCACTACCAGGGATATATTTCCCTCCCCACCCCTTTCCGTCTTCCGCAAAGACCGTTCCCTCCGTGACTACCTGGTCAGGTCCACGCCCCCCTACAACCCACCCTCCCATCCTGGCACCTTTCCCTGCCACCGCAGGAACTGTAAAACTTGCGCCCACACCTCCTCCCTCACCTCTATCCAAGGCCCTAAAGGAGCCTTCCACATCCATCAAAGATTTACCTGCACATCCACTAATATCATTTATTGTATCTGTTGCTCCCGATGCGGTCTCCTCTACATTGGGGAGACTGGGCGCCTCCTCGCAGAGCACTTTAGGGAACATCTCCGGGACACCTGCACCAATCAACCCCACCGCTCCGTGGCCCAACCTATCAACCCCCCCCCCCCCCACTCTGCCGAGAACATGGAGGTCCTGGGCCTCCTTCACTGCCGCTCCCTCACCCCCAGACGCCTGCAAGAAGAACGCCTCATCTTCCGCCTCGGAACACTTCAACCCCAGGGCATCAATGTGGACTTCAACAGTTTCCTCATTTTCCCTTCCCCCACCCCACCCTAGTTCCAAACTTCCAGCTCAGCACTGTCCCCATGACTTGTCCGGACTTGTCCTACCTGCCTATCTCCTTTTCCACCAATCCACTCCACCCTCTCCTCCCTGACCTATCACCTTCATCCCCTCCCCCACTCACCCATTGTACTCTATGCTACTTTCTCCCCACCCCCACCCTCCTCTAAGCTTATCTCTCCACACTTCAGGCTCACTGCCTTTATTCCTGATGAAGGGCTTTTGCCCAAAACGTCGATTTCGCTGCTCCTTGGATGCTGCCTGAACTGCTGTGCTCTTCCAGCACCACTAATCCAGAACCATGCTAAATTGTCTGCAGTGTCCAGGGATTTGTAAAATGGATAAGCCATGGGAAATGCTGGGATGGGGGATGTGTCTGTGTGGGATGTGCTTCAAAGGGTTGGTGTAGACTTGAAGGGGCAAATAGGAGAAAGTGAGGAGTGCAGATGCAGGAGATCAGAGTCGACAGTGTGGTGCTGGAAAAGCGCAGCAGGTCAGGCCGTATCCAAGGAGCAGGAGAGTCAACATTTTGACTTTGAGCTCTTCATCAGGAATTGATTGGGCAATGGCCTGCTTTTCACTCTGTAGTGATTCAATGACAGCTGTGATGTTCAATTCTTTTAATGTCCCCTACCTTAATTATTCGCTGTTTGTACTTTAGTTCCACCGTGATATCAAAAAATATCTTTACTGTGACTTTATAAAACGGGTTTGGTATTTAGCATAGGGAAATTCACGGAGACCTATGAAGTGCAATTTCTAAGAGTTGCTGCTGAGCAGAAGGACTTCAGGTGATCAAAGGGGAAAAAAAATCAATTTCATGCCCATCTGTGCCTGAAAAATGTCCTGGAGGCATAGGAATTGCACAAATGAAGCCTTCATTAGCACGTCTGTGGTTCAGTGGTAATGCTCTCTCCACTCTGTTACAGAGTTAGCATTTCAAATTTCATTGCACAGACTCCAGCACAAAGCCCTGAGCTGAAAACCCTAGTGCAGTACTGAGGGAAGGCTGCACTGTCAGAGGTGCCAATCTTTCTGATGACCGTTACAATTAGACTCTGCCCTCCTAAGTGGGAATATCAGAGCTTAGGTATTATTAGAAAGAGACATGAAGTAGTCTATGTCTTGCACTGAGATGCAAGAAAATCAACTTTATGAACTCAACAATTTATAAGCATGTAAAGAGGGTGTTGATTGGATGGACAATGGTTGGCATGAAGATAGAGCAGGAGCGTCGAGTCATAGAGATGTACAGCACGGAAACAGACCCTTTGGTCCAACTCATCCATGCCGACCAGTTATCCCCAATCTAGTCCCGTTTGCCTACACTTGGCCCATATCCCTCCAAACCCTTCCTATTCATATACCCATCCACATGCCTTTTAAATGCAGTAATTGTACCAGCCTCCACCACTTCCCCGGCAGCTCATTCCATCCACGCACCACCCTCTGCGTGAAAAAGTTGTCCCTTAGGTCCCTTTTAAATCTTTCCCCTCTCACCCTCAACCTATGCCCTCTAGTTCTGGACTCACCCACCCCAAGGAAAAGACCTTGGCAGTTTACACTATCCATGCCCCTAATGATTTTATAAACTTCTATAAGGTCACACCTCAGCATCTTATGCTCCAGGGAAAACAGCCCCAGTCTATTCAACCTTTCCCTATAGTTCAAATCCTCCAGCCCTGGCAACATCCTTGTAAATCTTTTCTGAACCCTTTCGAGTTTCACAACATCCTTCCGATAGGAAGGAGACCAAAATTGCACGCAAGTTAACTGTTCACTGAGTAACTTCACACCAAGCAAGTCAACTGTGATTGGCCAGTCATTGCCACAGCACTATAACAGCAATTAGATGTTCCCATATAAGAAAACGTTCCTGTTTGTAGGCACTTTCCTTTTGCCGATAAGTTCTTAGAAACTCCCTGGAGTTTCACAGACCGAGAACTCATAGAAACATATAAAACTATTAAAGGTCTTGAGGTGGCACGGTGGCTCAGTGGTTAGCACTGCTGCCTCACAGCACCAGGGTCCCAGGTTCAATTCCAGCCTCGGGTGACTGTCTGTGTGGAGTTTGCTCATTCTCCCCATGTCTGCGTGGGTTTCTTCTGGGTGCTGCGGTTTCCTCTCATAGTCCAAAGGTGTGCAGGTCAGGTGAATTGCCCATAGTGTTAGGTGCATTAGTCAGAGGAAAATGGGTGGGTTGCTCTTCGGAGGGTCGGTATGGACTGGTTGGGCCGAAGGGCCTGTTTCCACACTGTAGGAAATCTAATCTAATAAGGTAGATGTTGAGAAAATAATCTGTTCACTGGAGAACATTGTGTCAATCTCAGGGTAATTAGTCAGTCATTGTAGATTGTGATGAAGAGGAATTTCTTTACTCAAAGGTTTGAAAATCCTTGAAATATTTTTTCACAGAAGCTGCCTTGGGTTAGTAAGTTTATTTAAAACAGGGGTCAGTAGGTTTTGGGGTCTAAAGGTGAATTAAGGGATTTGGGGATATTGGAGGAGGATGAAGTTGAGGTAAATCAGTGATAATCCTGTTGAATGGTGGAACAGATTTGAAAACCCAAAAGGATTAGTCCTGTTCTTATTCTGAAGCACAGCAGGAGAGTTCTCCCAAGTGAGCTGGACCATGATTTATCTCTCAATGAGGATGATTAAAATAAGATTCTCTCGTTATTATCACACTACTTCTCAGGAGCTTATTGTCCACAAATTGGCTGCTATATTTTCTACATTACAAAAGTGACCTCAGTTCAAATTGTACTTTATTGGCATTAATCCATTATGACATGTCTCGAAGTCTTGAAAAGTACAACATAAAAGTATAATCGAGTGTAAATAGCAGATTGAATATGTTTGATATGTAAAAAATAAATAATAGAAATGTATAATTAATACATTAAAAAATTAATTTTGACGATGCTTAACATGTGATTACTTATTCAAATGAGAACACTGCTTTAATTTTATCAGAAAATTGCTAAAAGATTTTACACTTTAAATTTCTCATTACCTTCATTATTATTGATTCACATACAGGGTCTTAGGAGGCTCAGTTACTGGTCTATTCGTCCAAGTTCAAATCCCATCCACACAGTTTTGTGAAATAGAATGCAGTCTGAACAGGTCAAAACATAAAAACCTCGCATTTGTTGGTATGGATGAGAAGTCAATGGTTTCACAAACATGTCAGAATGGAAGCTAGCATTAAAAATCACACATCACTAGGGTATAGTCCAACAGGTTTAATTGGAAGTACAAGCTTTCGGAACGCTGCTCCTTTGTCAGATAACTAGTGGGGCAGTATCATAGGACACAGAGTTTATAGTAAAACATCAAAGTGTCATACCATCGATGCGATGTAATGACAAACCTAGATTGCTGTTAAGTCGTCTGCCTTCACCCAGGCTGTCGGTAAGAGTGTGATTCCAGCCCCACACTCATGTTTTTAACCATTACCAACGTTCCAGGGTAGGCAAACAGCCCCTTCAGTTCAATGAGAGTATCTTGGGGATGGGTATTAAGTGGTGAACTTGCCAGCAGTGTCCATAACCTAAGGATAAATAACAAGATGGAATAACCTGATGAAGGAGCAGCACTCCGAAAGCTAGTGATTCCAAATAAACCTGTTGGACTATAACCTGGTGTTGTGTGATTTTTAAAATGGAGCTGTTGGGGGATGTTGGCCAAGTTGGATTCCCACAGAAGATGTTGGTGAGCTGCAACTGTCAGGTTTTCACTCTAAGGCCTTCAAATTGGGAACTAGCGCAGGCTCGTTTCTCTCTAGTTCCTGGGAAAACAGCAACCTCTAGATAAATGAGCCGATATTTAATGCATGCAAATAGGCTCCTCACTGCTCCCCACTAGGATTTTCATCTCGCTGTTAAATGTTGGACTTTTCTCTCTTCTCAATGTGAGAATTTCATTTTCCTCCTTTACTGAAATTTCACAATAGTCTCACTACAGCCCACACTGTCTGCGGAAGGTTCACTGGACCTGAAACATTAACTGCTTCTCTCTCCATGGATGCTTCTGAGTATTTCCAACAACTTGTGTTTTGTTTCTGATATCGTGCATCTGCAATTCTTTGGTTGTTTTATTGCCTACACCGTTACAGAGTCTTTCAGTAAGATTGGTTGAGGGGTAGATTTTGGCTGGATAGTAGGGAGATCAGCTGCCCTTCCATCCCATGGGATCAGTTACATCCATCGGAGGGGGCAGACTGGGCATCAGTTTACCATCTCATCTGACAGCTTGCATCTTTGACACTTCCCCAGCACCACACCAGGAGTGTCAGCCTGGATTGTGGACTCAGGGTCCTGGAGGTGGTCTGTGAATCTTTCCTTTTTAACTGAGTGTGATTGATAGAGTCACTGCTGACACTGACTGGGGGGAGGAATCAAAAGGCAAGTTCCAGATTAGCACCACCCTCTGTGTGAAGAAATGCTTCCTGATATCAACCATGAACAGCTGTAATTTTAAAATTTACTCTATCTCTGTCGCTGCCCTGTCAAATCCTACAATAGTTGTAAACATCTCAATTAAATCACTCCCTACTTAATCTTCTGTGCATGAAGGAGAGCAATAGTTAGTTTACAAATATAACCTTTCTTGCAGTTGGATGTGTCTAAACACACAGAGATGAATCATTTGTCTAAATGTGTGCGTGCGTGACCAAATTAACATCTGCCCCACCCTCAATGACCCTTTCTGTATGAATGTAGTAACTCCAATAGTTGCCTTTCCACTCCTTACTGCAACCTTGGGACAGATTTTCTATCGACCAGGTGACCATTATTCTAGCAAAGATAAAGGGTGGGCATGGGGAATCCCCAATATTGCAGACACTGAAGGAATTGTCCACAAATTTGAATTTTTTCCTCTGGGAAATTGCTCTATGCCTGGAACATTCCAATAGTCCTCAGAAAAATCACAAACTTCAGAGGGCTCCAATGAAATTAGGAAAAATAGTCAGTCAGGAAAGGTTAGACTATTAAATATGTTGCATAACTGTGCTATTGGGCAGCACGTTGGCTCAGTGGTTAGCACAGCTGCCTCACAGCGCCAGGGACCTGGGTTTGATTCCAGCCTCGGGCGACTGTGTGTGTGGAGTTTGCACATTCTCCAGTGTCTGCGTGAGTTTCCTCCCACAGTCCAAAGATGTGTAGGTCAAGTGGGTTGGCCATGGGAAATTACCCATAGTGTTTAGCAATGTGCAGGCTAGCTGGGTTATCCATGGAAAATGCAGGTTGGGGTGTGTGTGGGTGGGATGCTGTCAGAGCGTCAGTGTAGACTTGATGGGCTGAATGGCTTGCTTCCACACAGTAGGGAAGCACTGTAGGGATTCTATGATTCTTTAACTTTTGGATAGCTATGAAACTGACCTCATTCTTTCCTCACACTCTGTCAAATACAGCACCCCCCAGATCACTTAAAAATCCGCCCCCACCCCACCCAGACCCTGACCTGACACCCCTAAACTGTTCAGGTACCTGGGAACCAACGGCACCAGTGTTTTCAGGCATAAGCCCTTTGTCGTTGATAACTGTCACTAGCTCATGTTGCCAATCAGAGCACCATTTGAACACAGGACCCCCTTGGCTCCTGTTTGTTTGCAGTCACTTCAGTTATTGTTTGTCCAAGCAGCTGAATGAGGGATGGATGTCTGGTTACTTGCTTTGCAAAAAATGCAGCAATCCTTGCAAACCACTGGTTTGTAGACATTATTTGTTTTCTAATTTCAGTCCACCACTTTAAAAAACACACAATTAAAAAGGCATGGTCTCTACGTGGAACAAAGCCGAGTTTTTGGAAGCAGGTAGGGCAGCAGATACAAGGCGAGGGTGGGATAGTGAGATCGATGTTTGACCAAATCTATGGAAGTCAAATACAACAAACTAGTAAATAAAAGGATGATTGAAAATCGAGTGGGCTCGATAGTGGTTTGTGTGGCAGATTGCCAGGGTACATGGGGCACTTGCTCGGCTTGGGAACTGGCAGCTTTCCTTTCCCTACTGGAAGAAAATATTCAACAAACCTCAAATGGAAAACCAAAAAAGGTCCTAAAATTGTTGATGTCTTGTGGAAAAGATTAAATGCAGGCAGTGAAATTTTACATGTGCGCTCACAGGGCACATCAACTGTTCCTGTAAGTGGCAAGCTCAGGCTGCAGAATATATTTTGTCTCTTCAGTAAATGTTGGAACTTAAATAGATGTGTGAATAACATCTTGCTAAAAACAAAATCTTTTGAAAGATACCCTAAAATATTCTCCTTATAACTATCAGATCTGATGATTGTTTGATCAAAGAATATGTCCAGTATTACAAAAACCTAAATCCCTGGATTTGGAAAAATGTAAATTCTGTACCTAACCCCTCACCCCACGACATAAAAATGGAAATTCTATTTTCTCACATGCAAGGGTTCATTTTCCAATCTTGCGCTCCTGACGGAGACTCCAATCCTGCTAACATTTTTCTGAAAAAGTAATTCCTTTTTCTGCATTCCCATTGGGTGAGGAGTGTATCGTTTTACACAGAGGGTGGTGCTAATCTGGAACTATCCGTCCCAAAAGGTGAACTTAAAATGTCTCAACCAAGATTGATGTTTCTCTTATGGAGCGGAAGTGTTCAGAGTTACAGAGCCAGGGCAGATAAACCCCCAGAGCTTAGAAATGGGGTTCAGAATTGGCAGACGGGCTAGGTTTGAGAGACCAAATGGCCTCCTCCAGCTGGTGTGACCTTCAAAGGAAAATGCAGGAAATGTAGCCCCTGCAGCATACTCACTACACCAATGATCATCACAGTCCAGGGAACGCTGACCCACGTGCCCCCAGTTTCTTTGAAGCATCTCATAGTTTCAGCTGAAAGGATTCCTGATGACGTGAGATTAAGCAACCAGGTGACAGGTATAACAAAAATTGATGATAGCTAAAGGAATCTGGACCAAATTTGGTGGATACACCTAAGGAGTACCAGCTGGGTCTTAATGTGGATAAATAGGCTGTTTCTCCAACTCAAACAGGAAACGTGAGCACATTGTTCTGCAAGGTTTTTGGCAAAATAAACAAGGAATGGAATTCAGAAATACCTGGATGAACTCAGCAAGTCTGGCTGTATCTGCAGACAGAAAGCAGAGTTAAAATTTCATCAGAACTGATAGCAGTTAGGAAAAGGTGGCATTTATGTCGAAGGTGAAGTTTGAGGATTGATGGGAAAGGTGAACAGATAATTGGAGATGGAGCCCAGAGAGAGCGAGAGGTGTGAAAGGGGAGATAACGGATAGCAGATCAGGACAGAAGACAAAGCTGGATAAGTGATGATTCGAGCTATGAGTAGGAGAGAATGGATGAACTGTGCTGAATGCAACTCATATCATGTGGTAATAGACCTAGGAGTACATGGGAATGGGTCACTGGGCTGAAAGTAACCTCTGTTACAACAGGGCTGGGTGTGGGGGTGGGTACAAATCATGGAACAACACAATCAGACTCAAGTTATTGAACTCAATTTGGATTCCAGAAGGCTGCAGGGTCCCCAAGTGGAAAATGAGGCGCTGTTCTTCCAGCTTGCACCCCAGTGGGGTGTTAAAGTGGCAGACAACTGGAAGCTCAGGGTCTTTTCTACAGACAGAGCGTAAGTGTTCTGCAAAAGCGGTCACCCAGTCTATGCTTTGTCTCCCCAGCTTGAAGGAGACACATTATGAGCAGCGAGTGCAGCAAACCAGATTGAGTGAGGTGAAGGTAAAGTGCTGCTTCACCTGGAAGGTATGTTTGGGCCCTTGGATACTGAGGAGGGAGGAGGGAAATGGGATACATTGCAGGAGAAGATGCTGTGAAGCTGTGGGGAGATATTGGGAGTAGAGGAGGAGTGGATAAAGACAGAACAGTCCTTTACAAAGGTTGATAAAGAAGGGGAGGCGAATAATGTCTGGTCATGGCATTCTGCTGGAAGTGCTGGAAATGATGGCTTACCACACCATTGGATGTGGATGCTAGTGGGTGATAAGTGAGGACCAGGGGACCCTGTTGTTGTTCTGGAAGGGAAGGAAAGGGAAGGGTAGGAGCAGAAGTCCTTGTCCTAGAATCTAACTCCTCCATTGGAGCCAAACACAACCCCATCCACCACCAAAGGACCCGATACTCTGCCAGACCCAATATGAAAACACCCTCTCACCACCAGACCCCAACCTGACACGCACCTGCCCCACCCCCATCACCAGACCTGATTTTTTCAGTCCACCTCGGCCTACCCTAAACATTTACCAGGTACCCATCCATCTGGCACTCCACTCACCTGGTATCCTATTTCACTAACTTTTTCTTCTGCCCTGATCTGCTACCCCATTATCTCCTTGCTTACCTCCCCCTTTCATCTCTCTTTCTCTCTCTCTCTTTCTCTTTCCCACCCCACTCTGGGCTCCTCTTACCCACCCCCACCAACTCTGCCTTCAGCATAAAAACCAGATCTTCCGCGCTGCTAACAGTTCCGATGCAGGTCACTGGACTCGAAATGTTAACTTTGTTCATCTCTCCACAGGTGCTACCAGACCTGCTGAGTTTCTCCAGCAATTTCTGCTTCTGTTTGTATCAGACCTCCAGCAATTCTTTGTTCTATTTTAAGGAAGAGGATTTAGCTGTGATTTTAGGCCATTCTGTCGCAAGGCGCAAGTCAGGAATGCAACAGAATAATCCATGCTTGGGTTTGAGTGCAGCAACATTCAGTGAACCCGGGCCTACACAGGCTAAAACAGTCCATTCCATCTGCATTTCCTCTGTTCATTCTAAATTACACTCTGAACTTGCTCCTTGTCGATGGCAAAAGTGAGGACTGCAGATGCTGGAGATCAGAGCTGAAAATGTGTTGCTGGAAAAGCGCAGCAGGTCAGGCAGCATCCAAGGAACAGGAGAATCAACGTTCCTGAAGAAGGGCTGATGCCTGAAACGTCGATTCTCCTGTTCCTTGGATGCTGCCTGACCTGCTGCACTTTTCCAGCAACACATTTTCAGCCTTGTCGATGGTGGCCAAGCTTTGGTGACTCAGAGGCCAGTTACTCACTGTCGGATTCCTGGCTGCTGACCTACCACAACGACCATGGTAATTATAGGGCTGGTCCAGTCCAGCTGTTGGCCCATGGTGACCCTCCTGGCTGTTGATATTGAGCAATTCAACATAATCATAAGAAAATGATAGACAGGAATCAAATCTATTCCAACCTGCTGTGATAACCATTTGGAGCTGTGCAATCCCTTGTTAAGGAATAAGGAGGATAATTTCAAACCAATCTAATTAGCAATTTTCTGTCAATCCAAACAAGTCTAGGGGTCTATGGTGACGCTGATATATATTTATCACAGGGCAAGGCCACTTTCCATCAGGTTCTACGAGGAACCTCGATAATCCAAATACCAATTATCCGAAAATCAGACTATCCAAAGGAGATCTCAAGGTCCCGACAGAAACATTACATAAAAGACGTGTGTCCAACACTGATTGTGCCTTTTGTTACAGTGATTAAAAGTGCTGCCAAGAATAGTCCTGGACTGATGGGAGCACAGGCACCATCTCTAAATGACTGACCTCCCAACCCTCCCCTCTCTCTCTCTTCCCACACTTTCCCTGGAGTTCTACACAGGCATGTACTCTAAACCCCCCCTTACTCAGATAATCTCTCCAACATTGTCCTGTACAGGGCAGAGGTGGAACCTGTCAAGAAGTTGCAGTAAAAACGGGGTCTGTGTGTGTCTGTGTGTGTGTGTGCTATTTAGAGACTCACCCCACAAAAGGCAGCAGCACCAGCAGTCTTCTTGTTGGTGTCCAATCCGGTTGCCCCAGAGAGGGGGTGTGGTGGACGGGGGTGGGGTGAGCGGGGGGCGGTGTTGGGGGCAGGCGGGGTGGTGATGGATGAGGTTTGGGGCATGAATGGGGACTAGCGCACGCTGGGCTGCTGCTAGTCTCCTGAACAGGGAGCAGACTTAATAGAAAACCCTGAGCCCCAGAGAAAAGGCATTGAATCAATTAACCGAATAATCAATTATCCGAATGAAATACTGCCCGCCCATCTCATTCAGATAATCAAGGTTCCTCTGTATATCACTCCAACTGGAAAACAGGCTGAAGTCTCTGGCTGGAGAGAAGTATTGAATCAGAGTTTACAATATTAGCCAGCAGAGTTAACAATATTAGCCAGCAGTCATTACACCTCCATTTTACTCTGTGAAGGGAGTGGCTGCCCATCATCCAACCTAAATCTGTCCTTAACCAAGCTGCAAAGATGGTCTCTAGGTCTGTCTGACCTAGCTAATTAAAATAATTGGTCAACATAGATGCACGCTAGTCCCTTCATTATTTTATAAACTTGATCAAATCAATCCAGAGTCTGCACTTCCCTAAAGTGAACACATCTTGCATCTTGAGTACAGAGGAAACTCAATTATCCGGCATTCGATTATGCAGGATTCGATTATCCGAACAAAATACTCCCCGCCCGTGTCCTTCGGATAATCGAGGTTCCTCTGTATATCTGACTTGCTAAAGTATTTTAACCTTGCAGTCAATCTCATTACTCTCCTCTGTACCCAGGCTGTGGCCTCAATATCCCCCTGTAGGCTTGTATTCCCACTTTCCCAACTTCACTCACTATGTAAGGAGATCAAAACATGACCTGGGACTCTGACATAGTTCATTCCAAGGGCTAGTATATGGACAGAATGGAATGCTTTGTTTTCCAGTCACTTGTCCTATGAATACTATCCAGAATTCCATCTGCTTTCGATTTGGCATCGCAGCATACACTAAGATACACAAATCTCTCTCACTTTGACTAAAATAAATTGCTGGCTTCAGTAAAAGAAATCAATGATGCTGTTGTTTTTATTCATTTACAGGATTGTGGGCATCACTGGCTGCACCAGTATTTACTGTCCATTCCTGATTGCCCAGAGGGGTCTGGAATCATATGTAGGCCAGACCAGGTAAGGATGGCAAATTTCCTTCCCTTAGTGAATTAAATGGGGGAGGCGATGGTCTAGTGATATTATTGTTGGACTGTTAGTCCTGAGACCGGGATAATGTTCTGGGAACCCGGGTTCGAGGCTTGTCATGGCAGCTGATGGAATTTGAATTCAATAAAAATCTGGAATTAGGATTAAGGCTCTAGTCTCGAAGGAGGCATGGGTTCAAATCCCACTGTTGCCATTTGTACGCGTTGCCTGTTATGCAGCAGCGTGTTAAAGTTCAGTGTTGAACTCTGTTGTGTTAAATTCGACAAGCTGATTTAAGGGTGGTGGCAGGTGAGCCTAGATTGGGTTGGGATATCTGGTCGGTGTGGACAGGTTGGACCGAAGGGTCTGTTTCCGTGCTGTACATCTCTATGACTCTAAGTGTCTAATACGTGACTGTGAAACCATTGCCAATTGTCAGGAAAAACCTGACAATTTGTCTCACTAATGCCCTTTACGGAAGGAAACTGCATTCCTTATCCGGTCTGGCCTATATGTGACTCAAGACTCACAGGAATATGATTGAATCTCAACTGCCTTCTGGGTAAATCAATACTAGCCTAGCCCCTGAACAAATTTTAAGAAAAGGTTTTTCTCCTGACAGTCGGCAATGGTCACCATTAAACATCTGTTTCCAGATGGAATTCCAGTTCCACCATCTGTCATGGCAGGGTTTAAACCCAGGTCCCCAGAGAACTCTCTGGGTTAATAGTCTAGCAATAATACCAGAAGGCCATCACCTCTTAAATCCAACAGGTTCACTAATGTTCCTTTGGGCAAGAAAAGCTGGTGTCATCGCCCACTCTGAGCCAATAAACAACTCCAGTTGTACATCGAAATTATTAACTCTGAACCTGTCTCTACAAAGTGTCACAAAGTCAGAAGTCCACTCAGTTGCATCAAATGTCCATGAAGAGTTGGCTTCACTGCACAGACAGAAGGTGCTGAATCGTCAGCTAGAGATGGACAAGGAATACCAGCCTTGGCAGCAAATGGCCACACATAAAAAACTATTTTCCTCAAATGTGTACTGAGTGAAATGCCTTTTGAAGAACTGGCTGAATGCCCATTTAGGAAAATGATTGAAGATTGCAAGAATAGATATCTACAAACACAATCAAATAGTCTATAGAATGTAATTATTTCTGTGTCACTGTGACATGAATGTGTCACTCGTACATTGGAACTGTCTTAATAGTGTAGTATCTGCAGTGCATTAGATAGCATGGGAGATTTCTTAGACATCCCTAGAGGCTGGGTAAAAGATTTTACAGATATTTATCTTCTCTTGAGTTCTCAGCTGAGTTGATACCTCCTTCAGAAGATTGAGTGTTGACTGAAGATTGCAACAGTTAAAAAACGTAGACCAGAAATATACTAGTGGCCTTTTCCAACTCAAGTCGACAAACACTGGCTCACTGCTGTAACGCTGGGACACAAGTTTCGGGTTTAAACTCCACTTAAGGACTTGCACACACAATCTATTCTGATACTCCAATGCCCTATTGAGGGAATACAACAGGATACAGCAGGCTGGATGCATTAAGACAGTAAACTACCCAGTTAGGTGGGTCTCAAAGAAGAACATAGAACACAGAACATTACAGCGCAGTACAGGCCATCAGCCCTCGATGTTGCGCCGACCTGTGGTACCAATCTGAAGTCCATCTATCCTACACTATTCATTCTATTATCATCCATATGTTTATCCAATGACCATTTAAGTGCCCTTAAAGTTGGTGAGTCTACTACTGTTGCATTCCATGCCCCTATTACTCTCTGAGTAAAGAACCTACCTCTGATATCTGTCCTATGTCTATCACTCCTCAATTTAAAGCTATGTCCCCTCCTGCTAACTATCGCCATCCCAGGAAAAAAGACTCCCACTGTCCACCCTTTCTAACCCTCTAATTAGCTTATGTTCTCAATTAAGTCACCTCTCAACCTTCTTCTCTCTAACGAAAACAGTCTCAATTCCCTCAGCCTTTCCTCATAAGACTTTCCCTCCATACCAGGCAACATCCTAGGCAATCTCCTCTGAACCCTTTCCAAAGCTTCCATATCTTTCCTATAATGCAGTGGCCAGAAGTGTATGCAATACTCCAAGTGTGGCCTCACCAGAGTTTTGTACAGCTGCAACGTGACTTTGTGGCAGATTCAGCTCTGATTGCAACCTGAGCTACAGCCTACAGGGACATACTACACTTGTAGCTCTTTAACAAATAAGCATTCCAACCCAGAATTCTATCGTGCAGGGAGTAAAGCTAATGTAAGACAATTAACCTCTTATCAAGGGACGACCTAGATTCACCACAGAGGAATCGGGTTGCTATGCACAAAAGAGGCTGAAACCATCAATTAAAAACAATTGTGTCATTCAGAAGATGGAGAAGAATTTGAACTTCAAGAACCCAACTTCAGTTTAGAATTTTTACAACATCGTCCAGCAACAATTTGAAGAGACTTTTTGGGGCTATCATGTTGATTAACAACGCTGTTTCCTATAGCCCACCTTCAATCCCAGGATAGTAACACAGGGATTTGACAAGCCTGGTTCATTAGATGATGAAACGGACAATTTGCTAACCCCAGATGGAATGGGAACCCATAAACAGCAGCATCTTTGGACCAATTGGCACAATTGCATAGTCTGTATAATTCATTTTAATTGCCATCTCACAATTCATCAGAGAAAACATATAATTTAAGTTGCACTTATTTATGTTATATATAATAAAAATCATTCTCAAGTTGCAGAAAAATAACACACTTTGTTGAATGCTTTGTCTTCCACTTATCAGAACATTTCACAAGAATATTAATTCAAGGGGAAAAGCCATCATTCATACTGCATGAGAGGAGAGTGCTGATACTGTATAATGCAGCATAAATGTTAGCTTTCCCTTGAATTGGTATTGTTACAAACTATCCTGATGACTGCAAGATAAAAACCTTTTACAAAATGTATCTGTTCAACAATGCTCAAGATCTGTATTACCAAACGACTATTAATATTAATTTTCTTATTAGAAACAATGAGGAACAAATAATGAGTTTTTGTGAAAAGATTGGCCAATTGATTTTGTTTCTACAGCCTGTTAAGCTTTGTAACTTCCTTTATTAAGACCTTCAGCAAAATCCAATTCATCTTCTTGGGAATCCCAACCCTGCCAAAAACATGCTCCCTCCACTAATTTAGATATTAGTTGTGTTATTCTTCAGCAATATCATACACTAGATCAATATTATTTTTAAGATGCAACCAATCAGCAATAAACAGAGTTTTTAAGTAAACTCATATTGGACTCAGTCAGTCACATTAGACATAACTGGAACATTAACTCTGTTTCTCTCTCCACAGATGGTACCAGACCTGCTGAGTTTTTATTTCAGATTGTCAGCATCTGCAGTATTTTATACTTGCTGTGGTATCTAATGATGTTAACCATCTCTCAGTAGGGAGCAGTCTCACTTCAGAATCAAACAGAGTAAAAAGTCTGAATCTATTGCAGTACTGATGGAATGTCACACTGTCAGGTCTGCTATTATTGAATTGAATTGAATATTTGTTGCTAAGTGCAGTCAATACAAAATGCAGAGAAAATATTGTACTGTCACCATGCATTGGTACCATTCTCATTAAAATAAAGAAGGTAATGTAAAGAGACCAACTTTTCCTTCTCTGCTGCTAAAGTCCCACTCTGGGCTAGACCAGCCCACGCCATGTGGAAGTGAGAGTCCCACTCTGGGCTACACCAGCCCACGCCATGTGGAAGTGAGAGTCCCACTCTGGGCTACACCAGCCCACACCATGTGGAAGCGGTGTCCCACTCTGGGCTAGACCAGCCCACACCATGTGGAAGTGAGAGTCCCACTCTGGGCTAGACCAGCCCACACCATGTGGAAGTGAGAGTCCCACTCTGGGCTAGACCAGCCCACACCATGTGGAAGTGAGAGTCCCACTCTGGGCTACACCAGCCCACACCATGTGGAAGCGGTGTCCCACTCTGGGCTAGACCAGCCCACGCCATGTGGAAGTGAGAGTCCCACTCTGGGCTACACCAGCCCACGCCATGTGGAAGTGAGAGTCCCACTCTGGGCTACACCAGCCCACACCATGTGGAAGCGGTGTCCCACTCTGGGCTAGACCAGCCCACGCCATGTGGAAGTGAGAGTCCCACTCTGGGCTACGCCAGCCCACACCATGTGGAAGCGGTGTCCCACTCTGGGCTAGACCAGCCCACGCCATGTGGAAGTGAGAGTCCCACTCTGGGCTACACCAGCCCACGCCATGTGGAAGTGAGAGTCCCACTCTGGGCTACACCAGCCCACGCCATGTGGAAGCGGGTGTCCCACTCTGGGCTAGACCAGCCCACACCATGTGGAAGTGAGAGTCCCACTCTGGGCTAGACCGGCCCACACCATATGGAAGTGAGAGTCCCACTCTGGGCTAGACCAGCCCACACCATATGGAAGTGAGAGTCCCACTTTGGGCTAGACCAGCCCACACCATGTGGAAGTGAGAGTCCCACTCTGGGCTACACCAGCCCACACCATGTGGAAGTGAGAGTCCCACTCTGGGCTAGACCAGCCCACACCATGTGGAAGCGGGTGTCCCACTCTGGGCTACACCAGCCCACGCCATGTGGAAGTGAGAGTCCCACTCTGGGCTACACCAGCCCACGCCATGTGGAAGTGAGAGTCCCAATCCAGACTTTACAGTACGGCCGGCTCTCTAGCCACACTGCCTTTGAAAACATCACTCTGATCTCATCGAAGCCGTCTTCCTGCTGAAGAGCTCTCTTTAGAAGGTATGTTTATGCAAAAACTAAAATGAAATTGAGAAAATAAGGAGGAGAAAAAGAGAAAGTAGATGAAGAGGACAATCCCAGTCACAGACACGCAAACAATGCCTACTCCAGTGCCACCATCTTGAGATCCTTATCATTGTCAGACTATACATTAAACCAAACAGGGTGGACATTAAATATTCCATGACATTATTTGAAGAACTGTCGCTTTCCCCAGGGTCCTGGCTAATATTCATTCCTCCAACAACATCATTGGAACAGATGATCTGGTTATTGTGGTTTGGAGGAATACAATTGCATTCAATGCACTGGTTGGCTTGCTGTAGTAATGCGACCTCTATCTCTGTGCAACTGTAGCAGCCATCTAACACACACATCAGTTGGACAAAGAAGAAAGAAGAAAGAAAATTACAGCAGAGGAACAGGCCCTTCAGCCCTCTAAGCCTGTGCCAATCCAGATCCTCCATCTAGACCTGCCCCCTCTTATCTAAGGTTCTATATTCCTCTGCTCCCTGCCCATTCATGTGTCTAGATACATCTTAAATGATGCTATCGTGCCCACCTCTACCATCGCCGCTGGCAACGCTTTCCAGGCACTCACCACCCTCTGCGTAAAGAACTTTCCATGCATATCTCCCTTAAACCTTTCCCCTCTCACTTCGAACTCATGACCCCTAGTAATTGAGTCCCACACTCTGGAAAAAAGCTTCTTGCTATCCATCCTGTCTATACCTCTCATGGTTTTGTACACCTCAATCAGGCCCCCCTCAACGCCCGTCTTTCTAATGAGAATAATCCTAACCTATTCAAACTCTCTTCATAGCTAGCGTCCTCCATACCAGCCAACATCCTGGTGAATCTACTCTGCACCCTCTCCAAAGCATTCATACCCTTCTGGTAATGTGACCACCAGAACTATACACAGTATTCCAAATGTGGCTAAAACCAAAGTCTTATACAACTATAACATGACCTGCCAACTCTTGTACTCAATACCCCGTCTGATAAAGGAAAGCATGCTGTATGCCTTCTTGACCACTCTATTGACCTGCATTGCCACCTTCAGGGAGCAATAGACCTGAACACCCAGATCTCTCTGTACAACAATTTTCCCCAGAGCTTTTCCATTTCCTGTATAGTTCGCTCTTGAAATGGATCTTCCAAAATGCATCACCTCGCATTTGCCAGGATTGAACTTCATCTGCCATTTCTCTGCCCAACACTCTAATCTGTCTATATTCTGCTGCACTCTCTGACAGTCCCCTTCATTATCTGCTACTCCACCAATCTTAGTGTCATCTGCAAACTTGCTAATCCTGCTACCCTGGAGTCAGGGGGTACAGCTGAAAATGTGGGGATTTTCAGAGCTTAAGAGAGCCAGCTACTGAAGGAAACAGCAAGGAGGAAGTAAAAATAGACTGCAACTTTCCAATTAGTAAGTGAGTGAAAATGGCAATGGAATTTCCAATCCTTGATGCTATGGAAATGAGATGAGCCAAGAGGCAGAATTGGACTTTGCATTCTTAACAGTGAAAATATGGAATACCTACAGATTTCCTTTCAAATCTGAGCAACTGAGAATAGCAAGTCTGTAATTAGTGCTGGAGAAAGGGCGTTGCAAGTTCAGATCTCACTGAGGAGCAGAAAAGCTAGACTACAGAGATAATGCAGGCTTTGAAGATAGATTGTGCAACAAGAAAAATAGAAATAGCTGGAAAGGCTCAGCAGGTTTGGCAGCATTTGTGGATAGAAATGAGAGTTAATGTTTCAGTTTCAGTGACCCTTCCTCAGAAGTTCCTCAGAATATATTTTGCACCTGTTTATGACTCTCAGGAGAATATTGATCAACATGTGACTACAGTGATACATTCAACTGAATGTTGAGTTCGGACACTCAAAAGAAGGTCTCATACAGTCATAGAGATGTACAACACGGAAACAGACCCTTCAGTCCAACTCTTCCATGCTGACCAGATATCCCAACCCAATCTAGTCCCACCTGCCAGCACCCAGCCCATATCCCTCCAAACCCTTCCTATTCTTATAGGATTATCTTTTGCATAAAACAATCCTACCTTGACAGTACATCTTTTTTGATAGAGGCAGGAACTATTCCCAAGGAAGATATCAACATGTACAGATGAAGAGTCAGTCATCAACCAGAGTGTATTAACGAGAGAATAGATAGGACATTACATTAAGGTGAGACCCAATCCAGGCTGAATACAAACAATGTATTTGAAAAAATAAAAGAAAATTGTGGATAAAACCAGCAGAAACACCAAGACCAGAGGCTGTAACTACTGCAAAAGACATAAAGGAAAGGAATGCATGGATAGCACTGGGAAAGGTGAATAACTTGGCCACAAGTGTTTAGCTGGAAAGAAGGAAGCAAGCCAATAAAGATGGCTTCTGGAGAGATGTCAGACAATGGTTCTGATGAATCACTCTGCACCACTCCGCAATGGGTAAGGGTGAGAATGATGGTGGGGGTGAGGATGAAGGTGTGGCAGTTGGCATCATCAGGTCTAAAGGTGATCATTGGTTTGTGATTGGTAGGACAACAACTGCCGTAGGATTAGAGGCAGGGTAACCCTCAACCCCATCCCTAATCCTCTTGCAGAAAGACAGCATTAAGTGAATTTGAAATATCAGATCGACACACCAGTACTTCAGGTAACACAAATCTGTACAAGATCATTGAAGGTGATGAGCCAAAGTGAATCCCTCAGAGATGCAGTTGAGGCTCTATGATGGAATATTCCTCATCCCGAAAGATTAAATACATGAACGGACTCGAGAACAGCTTCTTCCTCACTGTTATCAGACTGTGAACAGACCTCTCAAATGTTAATGTTGATCTCTCTCTCTCTCTGCCACTCTGTGCACCTTCTCTGTGCCTATAACACTGCATTCTGCACACTGTTCTGCTACCCCAATGAACTTTGTTTGGCACGATCTGCATATAGAGCAGGCAAAGCACTTGATAATGATAAATCAAACTTAAATCAAACTCAAAAATGAAGATGGAAGACTGGAAGAGCAAGGATCTACTCTTCCAGACAGCAGACAATAAGCGGAATCCACTCAGCTCAGCAGAAGTAAGTCTAAAGCTTGAACTAGTGACTCCAGCATTTCATAGGCCTAAACTGCTCAATCCCTCCTCATAAGGCAAGCCTTTTATCTTAGGAATTCATCGAGTAAAACTTCTCTGAACTGCCTCCAACTTAATTATTGCCTTCTTCAAGCCAGGGGACCAAAGCTGTTCACAGAAATCCAGATGTGCTGTCAGCACTGTCTTATACAATTGCAATAACACTTCCCAGCCTTTTGTATTCCAGTCTTTTTATTCTTCCAAACTTGTGGAACTCAACAGCACACAGGGCAGTTGAGATGAATATTGTAGATGCATCTAAGACACATAGGGAAGTAAGGAACAGAAGGATTGGCTGAAAGGATTCAATATAAATTAGATGGCAAGGGGCTTGTGTGGGGCATAACCACCCATGGACCTGTATCATTTATGAAATGTCATGTGGGTCGAGAGTGTGGTGCTGGAAAAGCACAACAGGTCAGGCAGCATCCGAGAAGCAGGAGAATCAACGTTTCGGGCATAAGCCCTTGGAATGTCACATGGTTCTACATCACATTGGCAATGGCATAGTCAGTGTGTGAGGGAAATGCCATTATTGTATGTACTTCATAGTAAATCACTTACCCGGTAACAAACTTATCCTATAGCTAGTAATGTGAGAGATTCGCATTAAATAACTCGTACGTAGATTATACAGTGTACAAGGTACTTTAAATGTCATCAACATAAAATAACCATCTTTTTGTGGTTTTTACCTGCTGTCATAAGAGAGTAGTGTCGATGGTGGCAGATTACCCTCATTGTTGTTAGTAGTTATTTTAAAGGTTCCTAAATCTCATGATTTGCTTTAAGTGCAATTTTAACATTGCCTTTGGATGTGGGAGTATGAAACCTCTTCCCCAGCAGGATCACAGTGTTTAGCAGCATTACTGCTGGGGAGAATATAACTATTTATTAACAAGGCAGCCAACAGCTCTCTGTCCATAAGATGGACCACTCTGTTCTGAGCAATATTGTCAGCAACAAGAGCTGTGCAGTGGTCATGTCACAGAGAAATGTTAAGCTGACAGTGGGCTCCCGCACTGTAGGCACCAATCCCTTACAAGTGCTGGTTGGAGAGTTTCCGGAGTCAGCTCATCAACATAAATGAAGCAAACAACAGAGATCCAGTTCTCCTGCAAATTAGGAACATGAGATTCCCTCTTGGCTATGCTCCACCCACCTCCCCTTTCTTATAGACCATTTATTATAGTCGACAAGCTGATGGGTTATGTCTGTATTCCTGCACCAACATCACTTTCAGGCAATCAAAGGATGGTCCAGCCCTATTATATTTGCAATTTACCACTCGATTAGAAAATAATAACTGCATTTTAAAAGGAAAAAAAAACTGAGCATAATTACCGCTTTTGCCAATAGGTTCGAGTGGCAGTATGCATAATAATATTAGACAGAGAGTAAACAACTGGGTGAAACAACGTCACAATATTCAGTGGGTTTAATTCATTGCTGCAGTTCATCACCAAATGAGACCATTTCCACCTCATCCACTCTCTTTGGTGTTAGACTGCGATGCTTTGAGCTCCGCATTTAAATCCAGCACTGATGGACGGCTGTGGTAAGGATTCTTGTGGTGTGATGGCACTCTCCCTACCTCTGAATTAGGAGGCTCACATTCAAGCCCAACCTCTCCTGGATGTGTGTTGTGACATGCAAACAATTGATTGAAATAACTAGATGGCTATGTCTTTCCTGTACAAGATGAGATTAGAATCCCTTCAGGATTGAAACAGGCCATTCAGCCCACTATGTCAACTTCAACCCTCAAAAGAGCACCCCACCCAGACACATTCCATCCCTGTAAGCTTGCATTTCCCTTGGCTAATCCACTTAACCTGAGTTGAAAACCACACAATATCAGGCTTTAGTCCAACAGGTTTATTTGGAAGCATTAGCTTTCAGAGTTTCTTAACATTGTCCACCACAATCCAACACCAGCTCCTCCACATCACCCCATAGCCTGCACATGATGGGCAATTTAGCACGGCCAATCCACCTAACCTGCACTGCTTTAGATTGTGGGAGGAAACCAGAGCATCTAGAGGAAACCCCCACAGACATGGGGAGAATGTTCACACTTCTCATAAGCAGTATGTCAGGGTTGGAATCGAACCTGGGTCCCTGGCACTTTGAGGTAGCAGTTCTAACCACTGGGCCAGCGTGCTGTCTCTTGAGACACTGCGCCGTCCCTAGTTTACATCTTTACACAGCCTATCACGTTCACAAGACCTCCCAGACCAGGCTCACAATGAATCATGTCCTTTCTTTTTGGTGTAAACTTATAGCTGTTTCTCATACACGTCAAATAATCCATTTTGGTGATGTTGGTTGAGGGATAAACACTTTTCATTTTCTAAATAGTGCCTCCCTGAAAGCACAGACAAGTCTCACTTTAAGATCGCATCTGAAAGACAACCGCTGCAACAGTGCAGCATTCCCTCAGTGCTGCTGTCACTTTAGATGGAGTGGGATTCTAACTCACTGAGCCATCATTAACACTGAACAGTATCCCGCAGCAATGATGTGGAACGTCACATGGCTAAGAAGAAAGAAAGATCTACAGCTATCTACATAGTGTCTTTTACATCCTCAGGATCTTCCAAAGGCAACTTTGGCAGTGTGGACACAGTGAATGCAGGAAATCTAAAATAAAAATGGAAAGAGCTGGACAAACTCAGCAGCATCTTTGGAGAGAGAAACAGAGTTAATGTTTCAAGCCCCATAACGCTTCTTTGGAACTGGGACAGAAGAACAGGATTCCTTCAGGGTGGCAGAAGTGGGTACTGCAGATGCTAGAGATGACAGTCAAGATTAGAGTGGTGCTGGAAAAGCACAGCAGGTCAGGCAGCATCCGAGGAGCAGGAAAATCAATGTTTTGGGCAAAAGCCCTTCATCAGGGATGAGGCCTCATCAGGATTCTGCCTGACCTGCTGTGCTTTTCCAGCATCACTCTAATCTTGACTTCCTTCAGGGTGGGCACACTTACAAGAGGCGTGATAGCAAATTAAACATTCAAATAAACACAAAAACGTATCCACAGTATTTTATTTTTATCAGTGTTTAAATTGCTGCCACTTCTCTTGCAAGTCCTGAACTCAAAACATTAACTCTTATTCGCTTTCCACAGTTTCTCCACCATTCTCTACGTTTAATAATGAGCTGAACAGCCAGATTCATAAAGAGTGAAAAAAGCACAGTCAGTCAGGCAGCATCCAAGGTGCAAGAGAATTTGCCTGACCTGCTGTGCTTTTCCAGCACCACACCTTTTGACTCTGATCTCCAGCATCTGCAGTCCCTACTTTCTCCTGAACTGCCATATTGTCTGTCTTGGAGTGCAGCCCAATTTCTGAAAGAAGTGATCCTCAGGCAACACCTTCCAAACCTACAGGCACTTCCATCTGGCAGATACATGGGAATACCACCCCTGAACGTTCCCCTCCGAGTCACTCACCAACTTGACTTGGAAATATATCGCTGTTCCTTCACTGTCACTGGGTCAAACTTCTGGAATTCCCTCCCTAGGGACATTGTGAGTCTATTTACAGCTGTTCAAGAAGGCAGCTCACCCTCACCTTCTCAAGGGGCAATTAGGGATGGGCAATATATACTGGGCCCAGCCAGCGACTCCCATGTTCCACAAGTGCATTAAATGTCTCAATTATAGGGAAGGACCCTAACCCCACAGCTGCCAAAAATGCCTGAGAAATCATGTCAGTCCTCTTCCAGGGGTGGGGGGAGCTGGGGGTGTGTGTTGGGATGGTGTTGGGTGGGTGGTTGTTGAGTAGGTTTGGGAAAAAGTTACAGTTAAAAGGCTTGTTAGGTTACCAATGTCTCCCTGACCTTTAACCTGTTGAGATAGATAGGATTTTCTCAATATATTGCTGAGCTCTGAGGTGTGCTGTGATGTATCTGTGACCTTCTTAATCATGTGATATGACTGTGCTAGTAGGTTGGACTGAATGGAGGTTATAGCAGTGAGCTCTGCTGTCTAACATACATTGTTAATGAACTATGTTCAAAAGAAACTCAGACCGCTGTCCTGAGCTTACATGAAGAACCCATAGAAAAACATAATCAATTTCCAAGGAATTTGGCAGGGATTCTTCCTCATTTTTCTGCTTTGCCCATTAAATTCTGTGAATATGATGGGTAACATAAGAACTAGCAGCAAGAGGCTCTAGCTTATCTCTCCAAGCTTCAGGCTCACTGCCTTTATTCCTGATGAAGGGCTTTTGCCCAAAACGTCGATTTCGAAGCTACTTGGATCAGATTACATTGGGAGTGTCAGTCCAGATCCTGAAGCAACAGCTTCCAATCTTCCTCTCTCAGAGAGGAGAATACATTCCCTGAGGCCTAAAAAGTGTCCTCTCAAACATGAGACATACTGCCTGAACTGCTGTGCTCTTCCAGCACTACTAATCCAGAATCTGGTTTCCAGCATCTGCAGTCATTGTTTTTACCTCGGCCATTCAGCCCCTTGAGTGAGTTCTGCCATTCAATACCATCATGATTAGATTAGATTAAATTAGATTCCCTGCAGTGTGGAAACAGGGCCTTTGGCCCAACAAGTCCACACCAACCCTCCGAAGAGCAACCCACCCAGACTGATTCCCCTACATTCACCCTTGACTAATACACCTAACACTATGGGCAATTTAGCATGGCCAATTCACCTAACCTGCACATCTTTGGACAGTGGGAGGAAATCGGAGCAACTGGAGGAAACCCACGCAGACACGAGGAGAATGTGCAAACTCCACACAGTCGCCCGAGGTGGGAATTGAACCCGGGTCCCTCGCGCTGTGAGGCAGCAGGGCTAGCCACTGAGCCATCGTGATCTCATCTCAGCCCAACTCCACTTTCCACCATAACGCGACAGCCCATTATTAATTAAAAATCTCTCTATCTTCCCCTTAAATTCAATCAATGTCCCAGCGTCCACCCTACTCTGGGGGAGGGAATTCCACAGATCCATGCCTCATTGAGAGAAGTAATTTCTCCCTCATCTCTGTTTTAAATCTGGCCTCCCCCTGCAACCATGAGATGATGACCTCTCATTCTAAATTGCCCCAGCAAGGATAAACATGGCCCAATGTCAACTTGGTCAATTCCCTTGAGCATCTTATAGACCTCAGTTAGATCCTCTCTCACCTTCTGAACTCCAGAGAGTATAGGCCAGAACTGCTCTTTCAGTCTTCATGAGACAAACCGCTCACCCGCGTAAGGCTACAACCTTTTTTGGAGAGCATGAAGTTTGAGAGGACACTTTCTAGGCCTCAGGGAATGTATTCTCCTCTCTGAGAGAGGAAGATTGGAAGCTGTTGCTTCAGGATCTGGACTGACACTCCCAATGTAATACTGAGAGAGTACTACACTGCTGGAGACGCACTCATTTGGGTGAGGTACCATGGCAACCATCTGAGGAAACAGGTTGTAAGTTTACTCACTGAGCTGGTAGATTTGTTGTTGGACGTTTTGTCACCATGCTAGGTAACATCATCAGTTTAACTGGGGCAACACATGCATCCTGGGACAGGCTAAACAAAGACATGCACGGGAATTCCTAGAAGCTTGGCTTTCAAACCGGAACTCCATCAATAAACACAATGATTTGGATCCCATTTACCAACCTGAGAAACAGAAACGGCAATGCTATCACCCCCCTTCAGAAATCAAGACACATAAATAGAAAGTGGGACAGTACACCTGTGCTTCACCAGAGGCTCACTGATGATGTTACCCAGCAGGTGATGAAATATCTGAGAACAAACCAACTTGCTCAGGGAGCAAACTTACAAGCTGAACCTCAACCTGAGCTACAAATCTCCAAAATCCCAAACATCTGATGAAAAGTAGGGGAACTCTCCTTGTTCCCCTGGCAAGTTCCTACATGTCATTAGAGAGAGAGAGAGAGAGAGAGACAGAGACAGAGAGAAAGACACAGACAGAGAGAGAGAGAGAGAGAACACTGGTGATAGTTTAACCTGAGGGTAACCATACCTCAGGCAGGGGAAGAGGTTGAGAAGGAGAGTCCTTCATGGTAACCTTAGCCAGTGCAGGAATTGAACCCACACTGTTTGTGTTACTCTGCATCAGAAACCAGCTGAACTAACTGAGCCCCTCCATACAGCTAAATAAAAACATGGATTATCTGGTCATTATCACATTGCTGTCAATGGGAGCTGGCTGTGCTGAAATGTTTGCTGTCCTTCCTCATTGCATCAAAAAGGCACTTTGTTCAGAGCTGTGAAAGGCATAGAAAGCAAAGTAATTCTTTCTTTTTGAAAACTCACAGTTTGAATAAATAGCTCACATTGCTGAACAAAGCTGTTTGATCCCAAGGCCAGACCTGAGAATAACAATTTTTACAGCCCACCTCAGCCAGTAGAAATGTCATTTAATTTAAAAGCGCTCTGAATGTGACCTTTAATAGCATAATACATTTGTGACAGTATATTACTGCCAGAGTCAGACAGCAATGAGAGAGCTGTTTTATTCTCTAATAGAATTTTAATGTCCAATTTAACAATTACACAGTTCAAAAGGGGATGAGGTGTTCACTTTGGGTGCAGTTGACAACCTGAACACAATTTGCTCAGAAAATTGTTCACTTTTCAGAATTGAATATTTAGTTTAGGTTCCCTTCAAACTCATTAGCAAATTGGCCTGTGTAAAAGGTCCAAGACATTTAGAGGAGAAAGTGAGGACTGCAGATGCTGGAGATCTGAGCTGAAAATGTGTTGCTGGAAAAGCGCAGCAGGTCAGGCAGCATCCAAGGAGCAGGAGAATCAACATTTCAGGCATAAGCCCTTCTTCAGGAATAGACACTATTTTAGAAAGTAACTTGGTATAAAATCCTTGCCTTCTTAAATCTGACGTTATCTAAAACTCTGCTCCTATCCAGTACAGTTCACCCATTACCACTGAGCATGTCCTAGTTAAACACTACAATTTAACAACCCACATCTGTGTCTCAGCTCTCCCTGTTTCTGTAACAACCTCCAGCTCCACAACCTTCTGCGATCTCTGTGTTCCTCCCATTTTCACATATTGAATATCCCTGCCTTTTAATCACTCTGTGTGGCTGTGCTTTCAGCTGTTAAGGGCTGAAACTCTGTGCTTTTCCAGCATCAATTATCGACTCTAATCTCCAGCGTCTTCTGCAGTCCTCACTTTTGCCTAATTCCCTCTTTAAGCCTTTCCACCCCTCTCTTCTCCCTTAAGGTGCTTTTTAAAACCTCTTTGCCCATCTTGGTCACATGTCCTAATATCCCTTTTTGTTCTTATTCATTCACAGGATGTAGGTGAACATTTATTGCCTGTCACTAGTTGCCCTTTGAGAACATGGTGGTGAGCTGCAGGTAGACCCACAATCCCCGTAGGGAGGGATTAGGGTGTAGGTTTGCTCACTGAGCTGTAGGTTTGATATCCAGACGTTTCATTACCTGGCTAGGTAACATCATCAGTGGCGACCTCCAAGTGAAGCTAAGCTGTTGTCTCCTGCTTTCTATTTATATCTTTCTCCTGGATGGGGTTCCTGGGGTTTGTGGGCGATGTCATTTCCTGTTTGTTTTCTGAGGGGTTGATAGATGGTATCTAGATCTATGTGTTTGTTTATGGCGTTGTGGTTGGAGTGACAGGCCTCCAGGAATTCTCTGGCATGTCTTTGCTTAGCCTGTCCCAGGATAGATGTGTTGTCCCAGTCGAATTGGTCATTTTTTTCAGCCGTGTGTAGGGCTATGAGGAAGAGAGGGTCGTGTCTTTTTGTGGCTAACTGGTGTTCATGTATCCTGGTGGCTAACTTTCTTCCTGTTTGTCCTACATAGTGTTTGCGGCAATCCTTGCATGGAATTTTGTAGATGACATCGGTTTTGTCCATGGGTTGTACTGGGTCTTTTAAGTTTGTTAGTTTTGTTTGAGAGTGTTGGTGGGTTTATGTGCTACTAGGATTCCGAGGGGTCTTTGTAATCTGGCTATCATTTCTGAAACTTCTTTGATGTATGGTAAGGTGGTTAGGGTTTCTGGCTGTATTTGGTCTGCTTGTCGTGGTTTGTTCTTGAGGAATCTGCGGACTGTATTTTTTGAGTATCCTTTCTTCTTGAATACGTTGTATAGGTGGTTCTCCTCTGTTTTCCGAAGTTTGTCTGTGCTGCAGGGAGGGATTGCCAGAATTTTGATCCAGTGACAGTGAAGGAACAGTGATATATTTCCAAGACAGGATAATAAGTGGTTTGGAGGGGAACATGCAGCAGGTGGTTCCCATGTGTCTGCTGCCCTTGTCCTTCTAGATGGAAGTGATCGTGGGTTTGGAAGGTGCTGTCTGAGGAGACTTGGTGAATTTCTGCAGTGCATCTTGTAGGTAGTACACACTGCTGTTACTGAGCGTAGGTGGTAGGCAAAGTGGATGTGGTGCCAATCAAGTCGGCTGTTTTATCCTGGATGGTGTCAAGCTTCTTGAGTGTTGTTGGACCTGCACCCATCCTGGCAAGTGAAGAGTATTCCATCACACTCCTGACTAGTGCTTTGTAGATAGAGGACAGGCTTTGAGTAGTCAGGAAATGAGTTATTTGCTGCAGGTTTCCTAGCCTCTGCCTTGCTCTTGTAGTCACAGTATTTATGTGGCTAGTCCAGTTCAGTTTCTGATCAGTGGTAACCACGAGATGTTGACATTGGGGGATTCAGTGATGGTAACCGAAATAACTTCATCGAGACTGGCATCTGTCACCAAATCACCCATTATTTACACATGAACAGTCCTTGTCTTTAGAACTGCCTCTATCAGAGTGACTTACCAGCGTATCAGTATCTCTGACCCTCCCTTTTTTTAACTGTCAGCCAAGGTCCCCTGATCAGGGCTGTTATTCTATGAGGTCCAGCTGGCTGATCTTGTTATGATCTCTACAGGAACACAATTGAATGTCGAGGGGAGACGGTTAGAATTGCTCTTGTTAGAGCTGGCCATTTCCCAGTGCCTGTGTGTTGTGCATGTTACTTGCATTGTTATGTGACTCAGTACAGTCCATTCTGATATAACATGATAGTTCCGTCATGGTAGCCCACAAACCCACCAACACACTAAAACAGCAGCTAATGAACTTGAAAGACTCTATACAGATGACAAGCAAAACTAATGTCATTTACAAAATGCCTTGCAAGAATTGTAACAAACACTACTTTAGACAAACAGGCAGAAAACTAGCTATCAGGATACATGAGCACGATTTAGCCACAAAACGACATGACCTTCTCTGACTAGTGTCCTTACATACAGATGAGGAAGGACACCACTTCGACTGGGACAACACATCCATCCTAGGACAAGCCAAACAGAGACACACATGAGAATTCCTAGAAGCACGTTTTCTGACCAGAACTCTATGAACAAACAGTGACTTGGATCCCATTTACCACTCCCTGAGAAAAAGAACCGGAAATGACATCACCACAGGAAATGATGTCATATACCCTGGGAAACCTAAATACATAAATAGAAGGCAGGCTACACTACCATTGCTTCATCCGGAGGCTCACTGATGATGTCACCTAGTATAGTGATGAAACGTCTGAAAACAAACCTTCCAGCTTAGCGAGCAAACTCACATCCAGAACGATAGTTCCATTCACTTGAAATCTCACGTTATAAGAAAACCACGCAATAGCAGCGCCATTTAAACTAATGGGGTCAGAATTGTGGTATAGCCAATACAGGTAAGCAAAGTTCGCCTTCTACAAATAATGATTTAACTTCTTTAATCACAATGAGGGCTATTGTAGCAGAACAGGTTGTGTCTTAATTTGTTTTATAAAGCACATATTGGGATGCTTTATGACTTTAAAAGTGCAATATAAGTTACTGCTTTGTTCTTAATAGATTGGTTACATAATTAACAAGATATTGAATAGGGTTTAATGCCTGTCTGAAAGTAGCGGACAGATGAAGGGCATTCATCTTAGCTGTTCAAGTATCTTAGCTGTTCACCCACTTATACCACTGTACTGCAACAGTGTCCTCATGAATCATTCAGACAGAATGACAGAGTACAATGATATAAAACTATCATTACATGTGAAATGGGTTGACTAATGGAATGTATCTTTTCATTAAGTTGGCAGCTAAGAGTCTATTTCTTATAAATTGTTAGGCCCTGGCATTTAACATGAACCTGGGAAGAATTTCTGTTTTATACACTGAATAAAATAAAAGTATTGCTCATATTCTCTAAACTCCAGAACTCTTTTTCAAAACCTCTCTGCTTCACCACCTTATCATCTTCCTTTCATTCCGGTAAATTAACATGAATAAACCGAAGGTTAAAGATTTGAGTTGCATGCATCATTAATCAGTTAGTGATGTTGTTCATTCTGAGATATTTATACTAGTGCAGTCACTCACTACCACACTTACTGATGTACTGAAACCTGAAGGCCAACGCAAATATGTATAGAATCACCTTAACATAATTCTTCAGTCATCAGTTCTGGTCACCACGTTATAGAAAGGATGTGATTGTATTAGAGGGGGTACAGAGGAGATTTTACCAGGATGCTGCCTGGGCTGGAGGTTTTAAGCTATGAGGAGAGATTGGATACACTGATGTTTGTTATCCTTGGAGCAGTGAAGGTGATGGAGGTGTATAAGATTATGATGAGGGTGGTACGAAAGCACTTTTCCATTAGTAGAGGGGTCAATAACCAGGGTAGAAAAGTTTAAAGGAAGCAATAGAAGTCTAGGAGAAGAGTTGAACAGATTCTTTTTCACTTCGAAGGTGATGGGAATCTGGAACTCACTCCCTGAAAGGGTGCTTGAGTCAGAATCTTTTTTAACATTGAAGTCGTATTTAGATATTCACTTGCATTGCCGTACTCTCCAGGGCTATGGGCCATGACTTGAAAGTGTGTTTACCATGGTCAGATTTTTATTGGCAGTATGGACAGGAGGGCCAAATGACCTTCTTCTGTGCTGTAAACACTCTGACACTGTGACTATTATAGACGGTACAGTTAAGTCTTTCTCATTAATGATTAACTCCGTGCTATTGGTTGAAACGTCTAATCAGCTAAAATGGAAAAGGAATCTTTCTGCTGTGCGTTTACAATGTTCCTTCGTCATCACTGGGTCAATCTCCTGTAATCCTCGATTCAACAGAGTTTGGGACAATCATCAGCACAAACAGCTCAATAAGGAACCCCGCCAACATCTTCTCAACAAAGGTTTGTATTTATATAACACCTTTAACATAGTAAAGCATCATAAAGTGCTCATTGATATAAACTAAAGAGAGCTTTGAATTACAACAGGTGGCTGAGAGCTTGGTTAAAGAGGAAAAATGTAAGGAGTGTCTCAAAGGAGACAAGAGAGGTTGGAGAGACAGAGAAGTTTCAAGAGATTACAGAGTCCCTACAGTGTGGAAACAGGCCCTTCAGCCCAACAAGTCCACACTGACCCTCTGAAGAGTAACCCACCCAGACCCATTCGTTTTTATCCTATATTTCCCCCTGACTAATGCACCTAACCTACAGATCCCTGATCACTACGGGCAATTTAGCATGGCCAATTCACCTAACATGCACGTCTGGATCGTGGGAGGAAACCGGAGCACCCGGAGGAAACCCACGGAGACAGAGTGAGAATGTGCAAACTCCACTCTAAGGAGACCCTTAGAGAAATGGAGAATCTTAGGGAGATGGATAGGTTTTGGGAGACGGAGAGGTTCTGGGAGGGAATCCCAGAATGGAGGGTCCAGGCAACTGAAGGTGTGGCCAATAACTGTGGAGCAATGAAAATTGGAGATTTGCAAGAACTGAAGGAGCACAGAGATTCCACAGGATTGTAGAGAATGTTCCAGAGGGGCAAAGCCATAGAGGAACCTGAAAACAATGATGCTATTGTAAATGCTTGAGTGGATATGGATTCATTAGTTTCTGTCCAAAGCTGGAAAGAGTCCCTTTCACAGCTAGTTGCAAATAGAAACTGACAGGTGAAATAACTGCTTTGTTAATCTTTCCCGTGCAAATGTGAAACATTGATACAATAATTTAATTTGTTGTTCTGTTTTATCAGTATCTGGTATAAAGATAAAAGCCTGCATTGACTCCCTCTCCGCATCTCTCTCTCTCTCTGTGCAGAATGGCAGTCTCTAGACCTCAAAAATCATTAAAAAATCATGAGGTTTTAGAATAAATAATGAGGTCAGTGGAGAAATACTCAGCAACTAAAACATTGCAATAAATTCTGTTTAATTTTCGACAGACCAGCAAGCGCCCATTCCCTACCAGCTGGAGTCCAAGAGCCATGCATTTCATTTAAAAAATCCTGCCAGGACAGAGTCAATGGATTTAACCCTTCATGGTGCAATATCAGTCATCCCAGCTTCCTAGAATCCACTCGACTCCATCTTGGAGCCTGTGGTGTGGAAGCAATGTCATGTGATCATCCAGCCTAGACCCAATTTAATTATTGAGTGACGTGGGTTCAAATTCCACAGCAACTGGTGAATTTTATTCAGAAGGTGAAGGGTATTATTGGTGATGGTGACCATGAAATAACATATTGATGGTTGTAACAGCCCATCTGGTTCACTGACTCCCCTTTAGGGAAGAAACCTATTGTCTCACTTACCCTGGTATACACGTGACTCCAGACCCATAGCAATGTGGTTGACTCTTAACAGCCTTCTGAAATGGCCATGCAAGCCACTCAGTGCAAGGGACATTTAGGGATGTGCAATAAATATTGCCCTTAACAGTGACACCTGCATCCCATGAACGCATGGATTTCCTTTTTTCACATTTTTGAGATTTTGTACAGGATTATGATAAGTCCCTTGAGAATATCCTGATGTTCCAGGAAATGGGATGACACTCAATCCGAGAAGGTACTGTCCTCTTTAGACAGCACTTTCCCCAAACCTCCTCCAACATGTAGAAGGACAAGGGCAGCAAGCAGATGGGAACACCACCCCTTGCAAGCTCCTCTCCAAGCCACTCACCATCCTGACTTGGAAATATAACGCTGTTCCTTTCGTATCGCTGGGTCAAAGGCCCTGGAACTCCCTCCTTAAGGGAATAGTGGGTCTACCTACAGCACATGGACTGCAGTGGTTCAAGAAGGCAGCTCACCCCCACCTTCTCAAGGGGCAACTAGGGATGGGCGATAATCGCCAGCCTTCCCATTGAGTCCCATTTTCCAGGGTTGAATTTTAAACAGGTTCTTTTGAAAGGGCATACGTGTTTTTTTTAGATTTTCCTTCTTTAGTCTGAAAGAGTATAAAACTGGGGAGACCCTCTGTGGGACTGAGTATGGTTAACTAGTGGGACACTTACAGCCCACTCTGACAATGTAAGGTGTCTCTCCTCAACAAATTGTACAGGTTTCTGTATTGAGGGAACAACACAGAAGAGGCTGCCTGCTGAACCATTCCCCTACCCCTGGGGTAAAGCAGACGGACTCTCACCTCTCGGGGCGACCTATCACCTGATACTTCTGTAACTCCTGACCATTCCCAATTTTAGTCACTCCATCCCTACCCATCCTTCAGCTGTACGTGTCTCCCATTCTAGAATTCCCATGCCCAGTGTTATCGTGAGGTTTGTGGTTCAGACTTTACAGAGATCACTCACCCTGATCCTTGGTTCTGACTTGATTTGCCCCTTGGCTACTGTCTAACTAGGGTGGCATGGTGGCTCAGTGGTTAGCACTGCTGCCTCACAGCACTAAGGACCTGGGTTCAGTTCCAGCCTCAGATGACTGTGTAGAGTTTGCACATTCTCCCCATGTCTGCCTGGGTTTCCTCTCACAGTCCAGAGATGTGCAGGTTAGGGTGGATTGGCCATACTAAATTGCCCATACTATTTGGTGCATTAGTCAGGGGTAAATATAGGGTAGAGGAATGGGTGTGGGTGGGTTACTCTTCGGAGGATTGGTGTGGACTTGCTGGGCTGAAGGGTCTGTTTCCATACTACAGGAAATCTAATCTAAAAACTCTGCGAGGGCTCCATAAAGTCTTTTTTTTTGCTGGAGGCGGAGGGGATGACCTTATAGAGGTTTATAAAATCATGAAGGACATGGATAGGGTAAATATTCAACGTCTTTTCCCCAGGGTGGGGGAGTCCAGAACTAGAGGGCATAGGTTTAGGGTGAGAGGGGAAAGATATAAAAGAGACCTTAAGGGGCAATGTTTTCATGCAGAGGGTAGTGTGTGTGCGTGGAATGAATTACCAGAGGAAGTGGAAGATGCAGGTACAGTTACCACATTTAAAAGGCATCTGGGTGGGTGTTTGAATAAGGAGGGTTTTAAGGGATATGGGCCAAGTGGACGAGTTTAGTTTGGGAAGCCTGGTCAACCTGGAAAGGTTGGGCCGAGAGGCCTGTTTCTATGCTTTATGATTCTCTGACTCTATAATATATAAATACTCCTGTTCTGTGTAAGTGAGTCTCTCTCTAGTCTGCACTATTCCATGGTCCATCCCACAGTCTCTTACCTCTGACTGCTGAAACCACTACCACATTACCATATACAATCCTGTCTTATTCTCATCTCCATTCTCATTATAATTCACAAACCTGTCCAGCTGTCAACTTGTCTGACTTCCTTCTAAACCTACCTCTTTAACTGAGCTTTTAACAAGCTTCCTCTGTATTGCTCAGTGTCAACTGCTCCCATATTTCACAGTGTTCGCGGTGATATGTAAATGCAAGTTGTTTTTGTTGCACTCACTGCCTGTTTTTCTGTCCAATGGCTCAAACCAACCATCTAATGTGATTTGACATGAGCTGGTGTGCTGATAGTTTATCATTCTCTCATATTGTCATTGTAACTTTGATTTTTAGTTTGTTTAATGATGTTTGAAGTGTTTATATTGGAAACACTATATGAAATAATATAATATTCATTGTGTCAGAAAATTCCATGGTCAGCAGAACTGAAGTAAGCATCTTCTTCAATTTGATTTGAGTCAGTTCAAATCAGTCCAATATTTCTGGTGCCCTGACAACAGTCACTCACCCTGACAGACACTCACCCTGACAACAGTCACTCACCCTGACAATACAGTCACTTACCCTGACAACAGACACTCACCCTGACAATACAGTCACTTACCCTGACAACAGACACTCACCCTGACAGACACTCACCCTGAAAGACACTCACCCTGACAACAGTCACTCATCCTGACAGACACTCACCCTGACAACAGTCACTCATCCTGACAATACAGTCACTTACCCTGACAACAGACACTCACCCTGACAATACAGTCACTTACCCTGACAACAGTCACTCACCCTGACAACAGACACTCACCCTGACAATACAGTCACTTACCCTGACAACAGTCACTCACCCTGACAACAGACACTCACCCTGACAACAGACACTCACCCTGACAATACAGTCACTTACCCTGACAACAGACACTCACCCTGACAGACACTCACCCTGACAGACACTCACCCTGACAACAGTCACTCATCCTGACAGACACTCACCCTGACAACAGTCACTCATCCTGACAATACAGTCACTTACCCTGACAACAGACACTCACCCTGACAATACAGTCACTTACCCTGACAACAATCACTCACCCTGACAACAGTCACTCGCCCTGACAACAGTCACTCACCCTGACACTCACCCTGACAACAGTCACTCACCCTGACAACAGTCACTCACCCTGACAGACTCTCACCCTGACAACAGTCACTCACCCTGACAATACAGTCACTCACCCTGACAACAGTCACTCACCCTGACAGACACTCACCCTGACAACAGTCACTCATCCTGACAATACAGTCACTTACCCTGACAACAGACACTCACCCTGACAATACAGTCACTTACCCTGACAACAGTCACTCACCCTGACAACAGTCACTCACCCTGACAACAGACACTCACCCTGACAACAGTCACTCACCCTGACAACAGTCACTTACCCTGACAACAGACACTCACCCTGACAATACAGTCACTTACCCTGACAACAGACACTCACCCTGACAATACAGTCACTTACCCTGACAACAGTCAATCACCCTGACAACAGTCACTCACCCTGACAGACACTCACCCTGACAACAGTCACTCGCCCTGACAACAGTCACTCACCCTGACACTCACCCTGACAACAGTCACTCACCCTGACAACAGTCACTCACCCTGACAGACACTCACCCTGACAACAGTCACTCACCCTGACAATACAGTCACTCACCCTGACAACAGTCACTCACCCTGACAGACACTCACCCTGACAACAGTCACTCATCCTGACAATACAGTCACTTACCCTGACAACAGACACTCACCCTGACAATACAGTCACTTACCCTGACAACAGTCACTCACCCTGACAACAGTCACTCACCCTGACAGACACTCACCCTGACAACAGTCACTCACCCTGACAACAGACACTCACCCTGACAACAGTCACTCACCCTGACAACAGTCACTCACCCTGACAGACACTCACCCTGACAACAGTCACTCACCCTGACAATACAGTCACTTACCCTGACAACAGACACTCACCCTGACAATACAGTCACTCACCCTGACAACAGACACTCACCCTGACAATACAGTCACTCACCCTGACAACAGACACTCACCCTGACAACAGTCACTCACCCTGACAACAGTCACTCACCCTGACAACAGAATCACTCACCATGACAACAGACACTCACCCTGACAACAGTCACTCACTCTGACAATACAGTCACTCACCCTGACAATGCAGTCACTCAACAAGACAGGTTCTATCACCAGGTGATCTTTCATTATTAAACTCTCCGCCCAGATTGAATGGACAGGGGCTGTAAACTTTAGGGAACTCCATTGGCTCCAGCTGGGTTATAGCAGAGAGTAAACGTGAGAGTGTGAGCAGTGAGATGATGCCTGCAGCTGGGACGGGCTGTTGGTCCAACAGGCTGTTGAGGCAGGTTATTGCTTTGGAAGAATTTCCTCTGGTAGGTCAGTGAGCAAATGTAAGAGCAGGACTGAATATGAAGGCTGTCCACCAAGAATACCTCTTCCTAACTCTGCCTGGACCGTGTGCTGAGTTAGAGGCAGGAGGCAGCACATATATGGTCTCATCTGAAAGATGCAGCACTCTGACAGTGCAGCACTCCATCATCATGACATTCATAATGTCAGCCTTGGAATTTCTGCCAACTCCCTGAAGTGGGCATTAATCCTACAACCTTCTAACACTAAGAGAGGCATCCTAACAGCTGAGCCATGCTGAAGGGAAGTTGTTGCTGGTGATGGGGATGATTTTCCTCCGACTGACCACAAGGCTCCCTCTGGTCAAATTCCCCACTACATTTAAGAGGCTTATTGTCCCAGGTTACAGGTTTCTCTCAGTCACTGTTCACCCACAAATCCCTGCGATGATTAAGTTGCAAAGTTCACCAGCTGCACATGCCTTTACTGACAGAAGAATCTATGGAATCTGTAGAATCCTTGCAGTGTGGAAACAGGCCCTTCAGCCCAACAAGGCCACACCAACCCTCCAAAGAGTAACCCATCCAGACCCAGTCCCCTAACCTATTATCCTATATTTACCCCTGACTAAGGCACTAACCTACAGATTCCTGAACACTATGGGCAATTTAGCATGGCCAATTCACCTAGCCTGCACATCTTTGGACTGTGGGAGGAAACCCACATTTTATTTAAGTTACCCTGTTCCTCTGGTGAAGAACTGGCTGTTAAATGCTCAGCAGCTAAAATAAGTCACTGAAGGCCAAATTTAGAGCCATGTGCACACTTGAAGCTAAGATTTTCCAACACTGACAATCATCTTCTACCAATAACCCCCAGAATAATCCCCCCTAAACCCCACCCACCTCTCCAGCATATACTCCAGATAAATTCCTGCTCAAAAATCAATACAGATAAGATGGCGCTCAGTGGTTAGCACTGCTGCCTCGCAGCACCAGGGTCCCAGGTTCAATTCCACCCTCGGGCGACTGTCTGTGTGGGGTTTGCACATTCTCCCTGTGTCTGCGTGGATTTCCTCCGGATGCTCTGGTTTCCTCCCACAGTCCAAAGATGTGCAGGTCAGTTGAATTGGCCATGCTAAATTTCCCATAGTGTTAGGTACATTCCTCAGAGGGAAATGGGTTTGGCTGGGTTACTCTTCGGAGGGTCGGTATGGACTTGTTGGGCTGAAGGGTCTGTTTCCGCACTGTGGAGAATCTAATCTAAAAAAAATCTAAAAGACGTTAAAGAAGGGAAGCCTATTTGTGCATGTTTCAAGATGTCTCTTCAATGTCACCATTGTATCTGCAGGAGCGGATTCCCAGGTTCAGGGGTGAGTGGAAAACTGGCAGCGACATTTTGGTCAGCTGTGACCAGGAGCTGGGGTCTGAGGGTCTGGGAGAACAGGTGGATTTAAGGAAGAGGGATAATATCTTCAGGGGTAAATGATGGACCCCCAGTGGATTTCAGCACCCACCTACTTTTTAATGAACTCAGGTCAGTCGGAGAGAGATAGCTCAGTTCCCACCCATCCTCCCCCTCCCCCACCCTCTGAAAACACCCCCAGCAAAGGCACATAACATTCAACACTGCCCACCCCAGATCATGTCTAATGCTCCAGTGTCGGACTGAGAGGGCACAGGACTGAGAGGGCGAGGGTCTGACGGAGTGAGCGTCTGAGGGAGTGATGGACTGAGGGAGTGCAGGATCTGAGGGTCTGAAGGCTCAAGGGTCTGAGGGTGTTGTTAAACTCAGGTTTTATCTGCTTTCTTAAATAGATGTCAAATTTTCTGTGGCAATATTTCAAAGACAAGGAAGAAAGTCAAATCCATGGTCCAGGTCAATAACAATTCCTCAGACCACATCACAAAGGCAGATTCTCGGCTTACTGTCACATTGCAGTGGGTTAGAGATTGCTGTGTGCAAACTGGTTATTACAGTTCCACAGCAATTGTGCTTCAACAATACTTTATTGGTTGGAATTTTCTTTGAGACGTCCAGTGTTGATGATGCATGTGAGTCCTTTTCAGAGGGAGAGAGGCAAACCTAAAAACCTGTTCAGCCTGCATTTCACTTGTAGCTCAATGGTAATCCTGACTGTAGCTCAATGGTAACCCTGACTTTAGCTCAATGATAACCCAGACTGTAGCTCAATGGTAATCCTGACTGTAGCTCAATGGTAATCCTTATTGTAGCTCAATGGTAATCCTGACTGTAGCTCAATGGTAACCCTGACTTTAGCTCAATGGTAATCCTTATTGTAGCTCAATGATAACCCTGACTGTAGCTCAATGATAACCCTGACTGTAGCTCAATGATAACCCTGACTGTAGCTCAATGATAACCCTGACTGTAGCTCAATGGTAATCCTGACTGTAGCTCAATGGTAATCCTGACTGTAGCTCAATGGTAACCCTGACTTTAGCTCAATGGTAACCCTGACTGTAGCTCAATGGTAATCCTGACTGTAGCTCAATGGTAATCCTTATTGTAGTTGAATTGATAATCCTGACTATTTCGGTTGATCATTTTGTCTATTTTCTACAGCATATCCATTTTCCTTGTTGAATCTTCTTGTCAAGGGAAATTAATCAAATTCCTGTCCCTACTAAACAAAGAAAGATGTTTAACACCTCACCCGCAGTGATACCTAACTCAGTGAGTATAGTGCCTTTCCAGAATTTTATATCAGTGCTCCAGTTACTTTCAGTTTCTCTGCTCTTTGGCGGAATATTAAAGCATGTTGGTTTGATGAAACTGTCCAGCTGCTGCAGCATTGGAACTGATTGTTAGGTGGTGTCTTCGAGGTCTGTGAATCAGAATAGCACAAAGGCAGGGGGTGTTGAACACAAAAAGTGCATTTCTGTAGCACCCTTCACATCCTCAAAATGACCCAAACTTTTGGATGCATGCTGAGCAACATTTGTTAAAGTTATGCATTTTGGGGAAGTTATTGAAGATGCAGAAAGAGGGACAGGGAGTTAGACAGGATACTCCAGGGAGTCTGTCTCCTGAGGAGTAGGAACATCATCAGCCACTGTGGTTCTGCATTTCTGTGGCTAAACATCTTAAACCCACTCCCTCCCTCTCCTTAAAACGTAGCTTTCACTTCAGCTTTTGGTTATCTGTCCTTGCATCACTTTGTTGGCAATGTTATCATCTGTTATTTGATATCACTCTTGTGAATCAACTTGCAACATGTTACTGAGTTAGAGGGGCTAGCTAAATACAACTCGTGTTACTAGTGATGGAGTGAGGAAAGAAGGAGTAGCACAAAAGGCTGGCGTCAACAGACTGAATAGTTTGGGAGGACTGTCGGATAGGAAAGGAGCGAAGACAAGGAGGGATTGAAGAGGATAGTGAGGATCTTGAACTGAATGTTTCACAGTAGGGCGCAAGTGGTGAGTGAGCAGCCTCGTGTGTGGGAAATGGAACAGAGGACCTGAGGTAAAGGATCAAAATGTTTGAGGAATCAGATATATGAGGCCAACTCATCCATCAGCCAAGGTCAGCAGCAACTGTTCCAAAGTATGAGCGGTAGATTTTTGAAGAGCCAATAGTAAGGATTTGAACTCATGAGGGCATAACATTGTAAAATCCATGTCAACATTGTAAGGTCTTTTAGAGCTAGAGTTTTAGATGAAGTTTTAGATTTATTTAGTGCTTTTCATGAATACCAAGATGTCTCAAAGAGTTTTATGGAGCTGATGGAGTACTTTGAGCGTAGCTGTAGATGTAATCATGGAAAAGGATCGAGAGGGAATCAAAATATCTGCTAGATACAGAACCAACAAAGAGTCACACTGGTCTTGAAATATTAACTCTGCTTCTCTCCACAGATGCTGCCAGGCCTATTGAGTTTCTCCAGCACTGTTTTCATAGTGTTACAAATCACACAACATCAGTTGCCTGATAAAGGAGCAGCACTCTGAAAACTAGCGCTTCCACATAAACCTGTTGGACTATAATCTGGTGTTGTGTGATTTTTAACTTTGCCACCCCAGTCCAACAGCAGGTCCTCCACATGTTTTTATTATGAGCTGGGAAAGTGTAAGGGTGTGCAAATCCTTGCAGCAGTTGCTGATAATTGAGTGCAAATCTGGTTCTGAATGGTGGATTGAGGAGCATTAGGACAGCAGGAGGCCATTCCATCCCTCAAAGTTCCACAGAACGGTTAATTATATTGTGGTTGAACTCAACTCCTTTAATCTTCTTGGTTCCCTATCCTGTTAATATTCTTGCTGAATAAAAAACAGAGCAATCTCAGTCTTAAGAATTTTAATGAACATCAACTTTGACAGAAATAGTTGAGAGAGAAAGGTCCAAGTTCCTCCAGAGAATTGAGGAATAAAGTTGCTGTTCTTGAGGTTCAAGTTCCCTTCACTGAAGAACGTGAGTGAACTGGTCAAGGTTTTAAAGACAATCCAAAGGTTTTCTTGCTCAGCTTCTGGTGCCAACCTACAAATGACTATGTTATTCAATTCAACCTAACCACAGTGATATTTTTAATTGAAAACCAGTATCATAACCACTAAACCACTTTAGGAACACTTAAGACACAGGGCAGAAGCATCTGGATATTGTTGTAACCCTGGTTCAGCCTGAGATTTATCAGTTTAACAGACAAGAAAAAAGAACAGAAACAACCCAAAGGAAAGCTGAACTATTTCTTAAATTTCTGTTCTGTAAAAAAACTAAACCCCAAAAGCTAAACCGAAATCTGTATTTTGTATCCCTGTGCGAATGCCCTCATTTATTTCCAGTTCACTGTTGGGTTGCTGTGTCAATTTTAATAAAATGTCATACACCACTGCTTACAAAGTCAATCAACAGTAAATTTAGAACAAGCAGGAAACACTGACAGAAAGAAAAGAACAAGCAACTTCTGCCAAAAGTGTATTTTTATTTATTATGGGTTTGCAATCTTGAATGATGGGAGACCCGAATGGACGTAGGTTTGAGGTTTTGCTGTTATGAAAGTTCCTGTCCAGGCATATGCCTGGTGTGTTTTTAGTAGAGACATGAAACCATTTATTACCTGCCGTCAAAAAAAAATCAAGCCTTGAGCAGTGAAGGGAAAGGAAAATCGAACCAGTATAAATTGGAGTTCTGATTTGATATCATCCAGTTTGGGTTATCTCACAAGAACAGCATCTAGACAACATTTTAAAGCTATTTTACAAAAAAACAGTTCTGTGAATCCTGAAATACTGGATTTCCAGAGGCAGAGTCCCTTCCCGGAGGCAGCAATTGCTCACCTCCCAGCACACACAGAGGCTGAGGCTGGCTAGTCAGTCATTGGCTCCTTCAGAGCCAGCTCTCAGAGTGTGAGGATCTCCAACACTCCTGTTCAGTTTTATTAAACATTACAAAATACAGTTATTAAAATAGAAAGCAGCAGTTCACAAAAAAAACCCACACTATATACAGGGGAAAGGGCAGCAAAGCCATCCGCAAACACCACCATTCAACCAGTTTTCAAGGAGATGAGGACAAACCTCAATCCCATGTTCTGTCATCACAAAGATAACACTGACAAATACAGACAGGATGGTGCAATCAGATCAGAAACAGTGAATAGAGCTCAGAGCCAATATAGCAAAAAAAAGACACCTGACACCAGTTCACACCAGATACTGATCGGACTGTCCTTGCTAGCCTTCCTGCAGGATAGTGATTGGGCCTTCCAGTCTCTGGCTACCCCATGACCCTCCACCTCCCAGCTGCCCTATGTACTGACTAGCCCACTCTGGCCTGCACTCAAATCACAATTACAAAACCCACATACGTTGACAGAATTCACAAAATCCTCACAATATAGTTTCCACGCCCCAAGGCAGAGTCCATGCCCAAAGGCAGCAAATACTTGCAGGTGTTTAGTCTCCATAGTTTATCCCCAGAGAACCAGGCTCACTCGCAGGGACACAGTAAATTGTGAAGGTGCAGTTAACTCACAGGGGTTTAGTCCACTCCCAGAGGCAGAGTCCCCTCCCAGAGGCAGCAATTGCTCACCTCCCAGCACAGACACAGGTGTTCAGTCTTCGCAGAGGCCTAGTCCACCCACAAAGGGCCAGGCCTACCCACAGGAACAGCTCATCTGGAAAGATGCATTTACTCACAGGGGCCCAGTCCAACCATCAAAAAAAGTGAAAGCACGTTTAAAAAAAACAGAATGCAAGGGCTCAACTCTAGCACAAAAATCAACTTAGTCCTTTTCTCAAAGAGAAAGAGGAAAGAGCACAGGCTGTACCCAGCCAGTGAAACAATAGTTCCCTGATGAGAACTGGGTACATCAGGCAGTTTAGGAATCAGTCCCCAATAAAAAGGAATAGCTATACAAACTAGCTATATAATTCAGCCACTTCAGGAATCAGTTTTCCTCCAAAAACAAACAGAAACCAACAGCAGCAGCAGTAACGCTGAATGTGGGCAGCCAGCTCAGAGTCAGTCCCCTCCCTGACATAAAATGGACAGTCCCTGACACTGATCCAACTCCCTCAGAGCCAGCTCTCAGTGAGTGAGGATATCCATCACTACTGTTTTCTTAAATATTTTATTAACCAGTACAAATTACAAACAATCAGTTAACATGAACTGCCATATTCAAGAAACAGCAATTTACAGGCGAAAGGGACAGCAAAGCCAGACCCCAAACCCCACTGCACAACTGGTCTCCAGGGAAATCCCACTTTACATCAATCAAGGAAACAGTAAACGCAATCACATACACAATAAAATAGTGCACATATCACAGACACCCCTGCAACCCAGCAAACCACCCACCCTTCTCACCTTCCAGCCCTTCTAAGGCAGCCTGCCCCGTGCCCCTTCCGGCTCTCAGTCCAACCTGACGCACCTTCCAACCACTTCTAGGAGAGCCCATCCGATTACCCCTTCTCAGGACGACAGTGCTCATAACAGCCTTCCCACCTTCCGGTTCTCAGGGCAACTGGCATCAGGGTGGCCTGCCCACCCTCTGGCTCTCAAGGTGACACCTTTCAGGATGACCCATGAGCCTCTCAGCTCACAGTGAGGCCTGCCAGACCCAGGGACACACAAAGCAGTGCAGGTGATAACCCCAACAAGCAACAAGACAGTCAATTACTAACAAACAGAGTCCTTTCTGGTACAGAGTCCATTAACATAAACAGTTGACTTCAAAATGTAGAGTCCATTCCCAGGATCAGAGTCCACTCCAGTATACAAATTGCCTTGCCAGAAATGGTGCCCACTCCAAACTGCAGAGTCCATCGCTAAAAACAGAGTCCATAACCGAGGGAAGAGTCCACTCCTGAAGGCAGCAAATGCACACCCCATAGCACATATACAGGTGCTCACTCTCCATAGAGTTCTGGCTCATCCATAGAGAACCAGGCCCACTCACAGGAACACAGTACATCAGAAAGGTGCAGTTAACTCAGAGGTTTGGTCCACTCTTTAAGGCAGGGTCTACTCCCAAACTCCAGGATACAGCAAGTGCTCACCTCCCAGCACACACACAGGTGTTCAGTCTTTACAGGCCTAGTCCAAGGGTCAGGCCTACCCACAGGAATAGCTTATCTGGTACGATGTATTTTCTCACAAGGGCTCTCCAAAAACTAAAAAAACGTGAAGACACAAAAAACAAAGAAAACTAGAGTGCAAAGGCTAAGCCCTGCCACAAAGTCAACACTGTCCTTTTCTCAAAGTAAAAGAGAAAAGAGTAACCAGCCAGTGAAACAACAATCCCCTAATGAGAACTGAGTTACACCTGAAACACACTGACTGTGTAGATCAGGCAGTTTAAAAATCAGTCCTCAATAAAAAGGAATGCCAGTTAACAAACTGGCTAAACAATTCAGCCAGTTCGGGAATCAGGCTCTACCCCCAAAAAAATGCAGAAACCAACAGCAGCAGGAACACACTGATTGTGGCCCAGCCAGCATAGGGGCAGTCAACTCTCTGACACAAACAGAGTATCCCTGTCACTGATCCAGATCCTTCAGAGCCTGAGGGATCCTCAAAGTTTGATGATGTCCAATACCCCTGTATATATCTGTCAGCCAGGGCTCCCCAATTGGACGAGGTTAACAGCCCCAATCAAGGAACTCATATATTCTATCAACTTAATCTCCCTCTAATGAGAAAACAGTCCTCTGCTACTATGTCTTAAATTTCTAAAGTGCATGTTACATTGGTAATGGCGGTGTAGTCATTTAGCTCAGTTGGTTGGACTGCTGGTTAGTATCAGTTCAATTGCTGCACTGGCTGAGGTTATGAATAACTTGCCTTCTCAACCATCAACTCTCCTGATCACCCTCAAGTTAATCTCCCTCTAATGAGAAAACAGTCCTCTGTTACTATGATAACTTAACTTTTGTACAGCTCATGGTTTTGAAAGGGATAATGCTGAAGATTACATTGACCTCTACCAGATTTGCTGAGGTCTTAGGGATTTGGATTGAGGAAAGGCTGAACATGATGGGGTCAGAGAGACAGCGCAGATGCTGGAGATCAGAGTTAAGAGTGTGTTGCTGGAAAAGTACAGCAGGTCAGGCAGCATCTGAAGAGCAGGAAAAGCAATGTTTCAGGCCGGAGCCCTTCATCAGGAATGATGGGGACAGACCTATCAGCCAGATTTCCCAGTGGTCTTAGTAACAATAGTCAAGATGACTGACTATTGTCAATAACAATGAAATTTACCAGAAATTAGCAAAGTGTCAATTTTAACAATTTCAGGTCAGGTTTCCCTCTGCTAACCACCCACACGTGCTTTATTCCATGTGCACCATATGGTGCTCTACCTGATGTATTCACCCACTCACCACAGACAGGACTATAGCCCACTGTGCCATCTTTAAATCCCCAGCCTTGCACCCAGCCAAGTGCTGCTCTGCACCATTCCAATTGGGTGAGGGAAAATTGCCACCTCACTTTGCCAACAGGATCTGGAGAGCCTGGTGGACTGGGTGCATTTGGTTGCTATCCATGGAGTGGAGCCAATGATGTTAGTGGCTGATGTTTAAGAAGAAGGATTGGAGGGCAAGCAGTGAACATGAGTTACCAGGTTACTACCCTGACTTTTATGTCAGGCATTGTCTCATTCTAATTCCTGTTCAAGATGGAAGAATAGGAAATCATGTATCAATAAAGTAAATTGACGTATTAATGAGGATGTTAGTGCGTGCACATAGGTCCCCTACAACTCATCAATGAGAATCCGGTTTCACTATTCAACTCTTGGTGGAAAATGGAGCTCTTCCACTCTCGACATCAGGAATTCCACAGTGATACCCTGGTTACTCGGTGACTGGGAAGATTCAGCCCATTAGCTGCCTTGCTCTTGTCCATGTCAAGACCCTCTTCTCATTAGACTACTGAGTGGTTTTCCATCGCCAGTTTTGATTAAGTAGACTTTGTACACCCAGATAGTCAATGGGAATGGTGGCTGCCATCTACCCACCCACCTCTTGGTAGTGGTTAGCATACAACGGCTCCTTTTCATGACTTTACAACATCCTCAAGCTCTTTACAGCTCATGGGGGGAATCTTTGAAGTGCAGTCATGGGGAATCACAGCAGCTTGTTAGTGTATGGTTCAGTCATTTAAATACAACAAAGTACCGGGAACTGATATCATCTTTCAAATGACACATTAAAACATTCGCCCCTTCCAGGTGGACCCAAAGTGCTCATGGACAATTTTAAAGAGGGGCAGGAGAGTTTGCCTGGTCAATATATGCCCCTCAATAAACATCAGAAAATACGTGAGCTGGTCATTATCATACTGATATTTGTGGGAGCTTTCTGTACACGGATTGGCTGCCAGATTTCTTACTGTGACTGTAAAGTATTTCATAATCTGTAAAGGGGCTTGAGATGTCTTAAAGCCATGTAAGGCATTATAGTAATGCAAAAGTCTTTCTGTTAAGATAAACAGGAGGATTTTTAAAAGTAAAAACACACTTCTTCTCTTGGCAAATATCGGACGATGAGTAAGTGATTTCCTCAACCTGTTAAACTTCATCATGAGCACTCCTCCCAAAAGCCATCACTGTCTGGGGTGAGATTTGAACCCAGGTTGGTTTAGCTTCAAGGCAGAAGTGGTACCAAACCAGTCAAGAGATAAAATAAACCACAACCGTGAGGAGAGGAGGCACTGAAAATATTCACTGTCATCAACGGAGCCTTACTGTTCAAACACTAAACCACAGAAACAATGTCATGAACAATGGACCAAGTCATTGCAGTGGCTTCTGGAGGGATAAGGGTTGCACTGTTGTCTTCAGAGCCAGATGGGTTCACTTGATCAAACACAGAGAGTACTGGAGAACCACAGCAGCATCTGGCAGCATCTACGCAGACAGAAACAGAGTTAACTTTACAAGTCTGGTACAGCTGCTTCAAAATGGTTCTGAACTACTTGTTTAATGTAACACTCCTTTATTTACACCTTGGCGTATGTAACTAAACCCCAGCAGCAGGTGGTGATGGTGAGGGAGGGCACCGAGCAGGGCAGCTGGAGCAGTCAAATGGAACCTCTTTAAAGAAAATAGTGTCTTTGAGGGAATCTGGCCTCATGGGGAGAAGGATCAGACAAAGGATTTCCCAAGGTAAAGGAAGAGCTTTTGCCCGAAACGTTGATTTCGCTGCTCATTGGATGCTGCCTGAACTGCTGTGCTCTTCCAGCACCACAAATCCAGTAAAGGATTTCCCAAGCCAGATGTAAACCACAAGCTTGATTCCACGTAAATATTATACCTTCCATGTTTAACCTTAGTTTCCTCCATGCTTGTAATGCCCTGACACCAATGGAATAAGGAATCCCTGCTTCCTGATTTTTGGGCCATCCATATGTTCAAACCTCATTTACAAACAGTAAGATCTCTAGTGTCGTGTCTAAGGCCTCTCTCTTCACATTCTCATTCATGACTGCTGTCTTCTGTCTTCCTGAAGAAGGGCTTATGCCCGAAACGTCGATTCTCCTGCTCCTTTGATGCTGCCTGACCTGCTGCGCTTTTCCAGCAACACATTTTTCAGCTCTGATCTCCAGCATCTGCAGTCCTCACTTTCTCTCTTAATGATATCAAAGTCATGTGATCAGCTACACAACTTGATTTACATAAATCTCACTGGACTTTGTTGTGCACACAGGAAACTGGGAGCACAATGAGGGCAGAAGTGAGCTTCTTGTTCCTTGATCGGATCCGACAAAAGTGCTGTCTTTGGGAGGAAAATTAACTTGAGGCACATTACTGCCATCTCAAGCAGCTGGCAAAGATCCCACAGACAGTATTTCAAAGAAAGTTCTCCCTGGTGTTCTGACCAATATTTATCCCTCATATAATGTCACTCAAACAAAAACAGACAATCCGCTCACCAGGAAATAGCTGTTGATGGGAGCTCATTCAGCTTAAATTGGCTGCCCAACAGTCATGACTACACTTTGAAAATATCTCATTGGCTGAAAGGTGCTTTGGGAATTAAATTCTGGAAGTTGCTATATAAATTCAGATTTGTTCCTTTAGCCCTTGCTTGATCCAGTGTGCAGTGCACTTTTGAATGTTTTGCTGTAAAGCCATTATACAATTGTCAGTGATCTTAAACTCTTTTTGCGTTATTTTTAAATTCAGAGTAAACAGGAAGAGCAAGCAGCTGGTGAAACAAATGTCCCAACAAGCAGTGAGCACTTAGAAAGAATCTATTGCTGCTGTAAAATAAACATGTTTGAAGAGAGCCTGTTTCAATTAATCAGCAAACGTTCTGTGCCAGGGTGATGCCAACCTAAATTTTCCTCTTTGCTTTCAGTTCACTCAATGGTCACACCCTTCTCTATCTCTGTAATCTCCTTCTATCTCACGTCACTCCAGAATCTCTTTAGTCCTCCAACTCTGGCCTCTTGACCACCCTCTTTCAATCGCTTTGGTGACTGTCTCTTCAGCTGCCTGGATCCGAAGTGTTAGGATTCCCTTCCTGAACCTCTCCACCTCTCTCTCTCTCTTCCTCTTTTAGGATCTACCTCTTTGAGCTATTCAATCACCTGTCTTCATATCCCTTCATTCCTGTGAAGGGCTTTGGAATGTTTTAGTATGCTAAATGTGCTAAACCATCTTATCATCCATTTGCAAAGAGAGAAGATAAATGCTGAAAACCCAAAGACACTAGCATTTTGGCAAAAATTCCAAATCACTTCACTGGAATGTTTTCAGACAAAGTTTGTACCAAACTCTGAGGGGATATGAAAATAAATTAGCAAATGCTTTTTTAATGCTCCAATATTTTTAAAAATTAGTTCTTAAACCTGATTGTTTCTTTCATGGAATCTAGATCAACATTTATTAAATTCGAGCTCCATTATACACCATGGTAGGGATTTAAACTGACTCCCCAAAGTATGATCTGGGTCTCGCAATTTTAAAGTCTAACACCAATACCATAAGACCATCAACTTCCAACTTCAATCCACTCACTAGAGAAAATTATTTGATTGTATCGACTCTATTGAATCATAGTCACCGTTACTGTTTGAACCCTCTGGAGAAAGACCAGCAAAATGATTAAGTCACATAAAATTCCTCTGACAGCTGAGATCTTGAGAGTCAATCCAGAGCAACAAAAGGTTGGTCAAGAGGATGTACTGATTGATGTGATTAATAAATCTGCATAAAAGAGTTTCAAAGGGTAGACCATGGAGAAGATGTTTTCACTGACAGATAAAACCACATAGAATCATGCAGCATGGAAACAGTCCAACGAGTCCACGTTGACCGTAACCCCAAACTAAACTAATCCCAACTGCCTGCTCCTGGCCCATATCCCTCCAAACTTTTCCTATTTACCCACTAATCCAAGTGTCTTTTAAACGTTGTACTGTACCCACATCCACCACTTCCTCAGGAAGTTCATTCCACACACAAACCATGCTCTGTGTAAAGTATTTCCCCCTCGTGTCCTTTTCAAATCTCTCTGCTCTCACCTTAAAAACATGATCCGCTAGTCTTGAAATTCCCTATCCTTGGGAAAAGACAACTATCATTAACTCTATCTGTCCCTCTCATTATTTTATAACCTTTTATAAGGTCGCCTCTCGACCTCCCACACTTAAGTGCAAGAAATCCCAGCCTACCCAGCCTCTCTTTATAACTCAAACCTTCCATACCCAGCAACATCGTGGGAAATGTGTTGTGAACCCTCTCCACCTTAATAATATCCTTCCAGTAACTGGACAATCAGAACTGGATGCAGAGAAATATAAATGATTAATTAAACCCAACAGAAACTTCAGGAGAAACTCAGAGAGTGTTTAGAAGATGGAACTTGCTTGCACAGGAAATGTTTGAGGGAAATAACACAGATACAGATGGATTTAAATCCATAGATTGGGGTTTACTGACAAAAACAGCATTTTATTACTCATCCCTAATTCTCTGGAGAAGACGGTGATATGGGGTTGGTTAGTTCAGGCAGCTGGTTTGTCATGCAGAGTGATGCTAACAGTGTGGGTTCAGTTCCTACAACAGTTGAGCTGACCATGAAGGGTTCACCCTCTCCCCTCACCTGAGGACGGGTGGCCCTCAGGTTAAACCACTAACAAACCGTCCTCCTCCAATGAGGGAAGCGATGTTGGTTAGAGCAGTTTGACTTCACACTGCAGCATCAATGGGTTGTGAGGTGTGCTGGAACATCCTGAGGTTACATACAAACTTGCAGCACCATTCCCAGTGAACAATGCAGTTTTTATTTGTGTGTGAAACAATTATTTTGTTTCCTAAGTGGATTTGATGAAAAGAAATTCATTTCTCCTGATTCCCAAGGCTGGCGGTTCCAGTGATCAGTGTTACTACAACTATGATTTTTCAGTGGCCAGCTACTGATACTTGTATTGATCCATGTGAATGTTCTCAGTTTACAAGGACTTCAGACTAATCGCTTTGGATCTGATTCTGTCTCATAGTGACAGAGTGCATTCTCTGATGTTAGCAGAGGCTTAACTGCAAAAGGACTCAAATCAGCAAATAGATTTTGTGGTTTAATCTCTCTCTGCACATGAACCCACAGCTACTTATCAACTACTCATTTCAGGAACAGAATAAATCAACAGAATGAAAGTGACTCTATTTGCATATTAGAGTGTGATATTCATTTTATATTTGTTGCATTGTTGTTTTTGTTTGAAAATAACCAGTTGATAATTGAAGGGCACTAAAGGGATGAGGTATAACTATAAATATTATTCATAGCTTCAGTAACACTGGCCACACACAACACAGAACTCATGCCAATATGACACAGTGCCAATTCATGTTTGTTATGGGTGAGTGGGGGAGGGGTCAAGAGAGAAAGAAGAATTTAACTGTTACCCACCCAGCAGTGGTCGTTCTGTAGGCCTGAACTACTGATCGGATGTCTCTGATTTTAACCTGTACCACTGAGTGGGCACGAGATAACAGGCTCCCTATAAACATATTAATCAGGGCCATCTGTCAGATCCAGACTGCAGTTTTAACCCTCGTGTAGGATTGAGTAAAAATCCCCAGCATCTAAAATACTCAACCAAAACCCTGGATTCTTCAAAACTTCTAAAATAACGGGGGCAGCTGAGATGAGCTCGGGGGAAAAATACACAGCCACAGGCAAGCCTGCCTGGAACCACTATTCAGGCCAAAGATCCCATTCACAATCAAACAGACCGAACACTCTAGACTGAAACTAACTGTTACACCTCAGGCATTTTGGAACCTATACAGATACCAGACATTCAGCTTCAATCAATATTCATTCACACATGCTTGTAACTGTCAGGAAGCCAATTGACCTCAAAGGGAACACCAGTAACACAAGTGGCAAGGACAGACTTGGTGTGAAGGTGAAAGGCCCACAATTAGTGTAAATGCAGGGCCCAATCTCAGCTGAAGGAGCTACCACCAGGAGAGCTATCCCCACAGCTATCTCCTGAAGTAGGATCCCCAACGGCTCTCTCCCCAAAAGCGGCTCCCTCTAATCCCCAGGAGGTGTTCCAAACAGCGATCCCCAGAAAAAAACAGTTCCAACAGCTAATTCCAGTGGCTGTTTCCAGGGGCTATCTCCAGAAGGGGCATCCTGACAGCAATTCCAAAACCTACCGACACAGGCCTGCTCCAGACCAACACCAACTGACCACAACCTGCAGGCCTGAGAACCGATAACCTCTGAAAACCACTGACCGAACTGACACCACACAGCCTGAGGTACAAACAGCTTGCAAACCCGCCAGAAAGTAAGGAAAATGAAGTACTCGCCCGACAAATCCAAACAGCATCTGACCACATCAGCAGAAACAACCCAGTCTGAAAGCCTACAACATCCAAAGTGTCCATCTGACACCAGATAATACAAGCAGCCCTATTGGAGGTCAGTGCTGAGGGAGTGCCACACTGTTGGAGGGTCACTGCTGAGGTAGTGCTGCCCTAATGGAGGGTCAGTGCTGAGGGAGTGTTGTACTGTCAGAGGGTCAGTGCTGAGGGAGTGCCACACTGTTAGAGGGTCACTACTGAGGGAGTGCTGCCCTAATGGAGGGTCAGTGCTGAGGGAGTGTTGCCTTGTTAGAGGGTCAGTACTGAGGGAGTGCAGTACTGTCAGAGGGTCAGTGTAGAGAGAGTGCCACACTGTCAGAGGGTCACTACTGAGGGAGTGCTGCCCTTATGGAGGGTCAGTGTTGAGGGAGTGCTACACTGTCAGAGAGTCACTACTAAGGGCATGCCGCACTGTCCGAGGGTCAGTGCTGAGGGAGTGCCGCACTGTCGGAGGATCAGTGCTAAGGGAGTGCCACACTGTCAGAGGGTCAGTACTTAGGGAGTGCTGCACTGTCAGAGGTTAAGTAATGAGGAAATGCTACATTGTCAGAGGTGTCTTTTAAATGGAATGTTACTTTGCCCTCTCAGTAGGATGCTGAGCTGAAAATGTGTTGCTGGAAAAGCGCAGCAGGTCAGACAGCATCCAAGGAACAGGAGAATCAACGTTTCAGGATTCCTGAAGAAGGGCTTATGCCCGAAACGTCGATTCTCCTGTTCCTTGGATGCTGCCTGACCTGCTGCGCTTTTCCAGCAACACATTTTCAGCTCTGATCTCCAGCATCTGCAGTCCTCACTTTCTCCTCTCAGTAGGATGTAAACATTTCAATGGCACCCTTTGAGGAAGAGCCACTCACAGTAGTCTTGATAAATAATTATCCCTCAGCTGTTATCAATAAAGTCAGAACGACACCAGGTTACAGTCCAACAGGTTTATTTGAAATCACAAGCTTTCAGAGCGCTGCTCCTTTGTCGGGTGAATCTCCGAAAGCTAGTGATTTAAAATAGACCTGTATCTGGTGTCGTGTGACTTCTGACCTTGTCCACCCCAGTCCAACACTAAAACCTCCACATCACGGTTATCAATAAGGCAGGCTGTCTGCTCTTTGTCCCTTCACTGAGTGTTTGCAGCTGACTGTGTGTAACTCAGTTGCTGCCTTGCTGACTTTACACCTGCAATTACATTTCAAATAGATCAATTGCTGTGAAGCATGTTGAGAAGTCATGAAAGATACTTTTAGAATACTTTCTTACCTAATACATAACTTATTTAAAATAAATTTATCTTTGAGGTTACAGCTGCAGGTTGCAGGTATATTATTGCAGCCCAACAGTCAGTAATACAGCTTGCTCACTGGGACCTGGGAAAGTGAGAGTGAGAGAGAGGAGGCATCTGTTAGAGTTGGTGCCTGTCACTGCACTGCGTCTAAATGAGATCTGGTTCTAGCCTGGAGGCTGCTCACCCCCCACAGAGTTTGTGGCTGTTACATACTTGCCATTCAGTGACTTAATCAGAATTGAGTACATCCATGCGTAGGAGCTGACATGGTTTGAAAAGATATTGGAATATTTGTAATTTAAGTTAGACAGCACCATTGTAACTGAACACTATACGCAGGTATCAGGGGAGACAGGAACTTCCATTAATCTCGATTTCACTTTGAAAGGTTGCTCTACTCCACGAAAGATCTCTCACAGGTCTCGGCTCTGCAGTCAACAATCTCCACTCTCGGTTATAGGTTCGAGGCTTCAAGCTCCAGGTTAGTGCTCAGGTTCTACAGTTGGATCCTCCAATGCAGTGGGCCTGATAATCAGTTAAGCAACCTGTGATTGGCCCAGGGATTCCAACAAAAAATGTAACGGTACTATTTAAAGAGGAACATGGTGACAGTGCTGGTTAGACACAACAGACTTCCTGCTCAGCCAGTTAAGCCTTGCTTTTAATTCTTTCTTAGGTAATGAGTCATGGGGAGGCAATGGCCTAGTGGTTCTGGGGACCTGGGTTTGAATCCTGCCACAGCAGATAGTGATACTTAAATTCAATTTTTACAAAAATCTAGAATTAAGAGTCCAATGTTGACCATGAAATGATTGTTGGGAGAAAAACTTCATGTCCTTTTGGGGAAGAGAGCTGCCATCCTTTCCTGGTCTGGCCTACATGTGACTCCAGACTCACAGCAATGTGGTTCATTCTTAACTGCCCTCTGGGCAATTAGGGATGGGCAGTAAATGCTGGTCTCGCCACCGACACGCGCATCCTGTGAATCAATGAAAAAATAATGAGTGCCTCTGGTTGGGCCCAGCATTTATTGCCCTGTCCCTAGTTGCCCCTTGAGAAGGTGGGGGTGAGCTGCCTTCTTGACCCGCTGCAGTCCATGTGCTGTAGGTAGACCCACAATGCCCTTCGGAAGGGAATTCCAGGATTCTGACCCAGCGACACTGAACGAGAGGTGATATATTTCCAAGTCAGGATGGTGCATGGCTCGGAGGGGAACTTGCAGGGGGTGGTGTTCCCATGTATCTGCTGCCCTTGTCCTTCTAGATGGAAGTAGTTGTGTTTGGAGAATCTAAGGAGAATATGACTGTAGCTTGACCAGTCAGTGAGACAGCTCTCCAGTTTCAGCACTGGGCCCGCCGTGTTAGTCAGGAGATGTTTGCAAGATTGTCAGGGCTGGGTTTGCCATTGCTGTTTCCAATGCCTGAGCTAGGGCGGCACAGTGGCACAGTGGTTAGCACTGCTGCCTCCCAGCACCAGGGACCCGGGTTCAATTCCTGCCTCGGGCAACTGTCTGTGTGGAGTTTGCACATTCTCCCCGTGTCTGCGTGGGTTTCCTCCGGGTGCTCCGGTTTCCTCCCACAGTGCAGGTCAGGTGAATTGGCCATGCTAAATTGCCCGTAGTATTAGGTGGAGTAGTCAGGGATAAATTTAGGGGAATGGGTTTGGGTGCCTCTTTGGAGGGTTGGTGTGGACTTGTTGGGCTGAAGGGCCTGTTTCCACACTATAGGGCATCTAATCTAGTGCCAAGTGGTCTGTCTGGTTTTATTTCCTTTTTGAGGCTTTTCAGCATTTTGTTAACTTGCTAAGTCAGTTCAGAGGGAAGTTAAGTGTCAACCACATTGCTATGGGTCTGAGTGCACAGGTCAGCTAAACCATGTAAGGGCAACAGTGGATCAGATGGGCTTTTATTCAACAATGGTCATCATTAAACTTTTAATTCCAGATTTCCTTTTCAAATCCAATTTCCACTGCTGCAGTGGAATTATGAAACTGAAGTCCCCAGAACATTAGCCTGGGTGTCTGGAATAGTAATCGCTGATAATACCTGAATCTAACTGCCGTGTGATTGGAAATCCTTGCAGATCAGCTGAGTAAAGATGTCACATTCCTTCCCTATAAGCCACTGGTGGATCAGGCATTTAAACAATCTAGCAGCTTCATTGTCACATTTACTGATGGGAGATTTTCTTCCTCCAGACTTTGTAAAACTGCATTGAATTCTCAACCTGCACATATGGTGCGATTTGACAACATGTTGTCTGGATTATTCGTCATAGAGTCATAGATTTATACAGCACGGAAACAGACCCTTTGATCCATCCAGTCCATGCTGAACATAATCCCAAACTAAACTAGTCCCACCTGCCTGCTCCTGGCCCTATCCCTCCATCTGCCCCCTAGTCTTGAAATCTCCCATGTAAGGTCGCCTCTCAACCTCCTATTGGCTGACCTTCTGGTAACTTACGACCACGCCAATCTGCAACTGTTTCCTGAAAGGGTTAAACAGGCCTGTCAACTCTCTGATCTGCTGGAGAGTTAGTTAGTCAATATATAGTTAAGTGATAGAGCCCACACCATGTTGATGTCTGCGTAAGAGTTCAAATTTATATAGTTGCTTGTGAGTAGATCTTCTGATACATGTTCTCAATAATAACCTGATCTCATTGCTCATTTTATAAGACCAAACATAATCCCAGAGAACTTATCGATGAGGAAAGAGCAAGTGTGTACAATTAATTAGATTTTTCAATCAAAGAGCCAGCTCAAGGAGATGGACCAAATGGAAAATGCTGGTGGCCATAGTTTAAGAAGGATTCAGAGAAATTTCATCAGAATGGGCTCAGGACCTGCAATTATGTGGAGACACTGGAGATAAAACTGGAATTGTTCTTCTGTGAGGGGGAGAGGTTGAGGGGAGATTTAACGGATGTGTTCAAAATCCTGAATAGTTTGGGTAAAGGTAAACAAGGAGAAAGTGTCTGCAGTGACCAGAAGGACAGTAATTGGAGGACACAGATTGAAAGTGATTGACAAGGAAAAACTGAGGGAGAGATGGGGACCATTTGCATTATTTAGTGAGCCGTTAGGTCATGGAAGTATTCAATCCCAATGTTCAAAAGGAATTTTGATAAATGCTGGAAGTAAGAAATGTGTTCAGAACTCTGGAGAAAGAGAAGGGGTGTGATATTAACTCAGTAGCTCTGCCTCGGAGTGAGAATTGGCACGATGGGTCAAATGGCTTTCTTCTTAACACAGGCTATGATTATTTTGACTTAGGTTTGTGGGGAATCAGCACAAGTAATTTGTGCACAGCAAGACTCCAAAAACAGCAGTGGGTTAAATAATCCACCTCTTTTTCCACAGCATGGGTTGAGGGATATGTCTGGGTTATTTGGAGCTCCCCTCCTCCTCTTGGAAGCAAGATCACAGGATCTTGTCCACCTGAGAGGAACTTGGTCTGGCAGCGTTTGTTGGCAGTGCAGCACTCCTCCAGTTTATGAGCTGAAACCTTTGACATGGGAACTTGAACCAAAAACCAGAATGCAATGGCAATGTAATGTAATGCATGGACTGTAGCGGTACAGTGGTCATGGAAGAGGGGGCAGAAGTGGTAAATGATCAGGACTTGGTGCAGCCACAGAGTCTGAGGTGACTTATGGGGGGCAGAAGATGGGAAGCCAACCAGAAAAATGTCGAGTTGGTTCTGACAATGAAGAATGAAGGATGTACAGAGTTGGAACTAAAATGCAGAATATTACAGAGATGGAAAGAAGCAAACTTCACATTGCACTAGATACTGGGGTCAGAAGTTCATCTTAGGGTCAAATAGATTGCTGAAGGTGTGAGCAGGTGAATTGTAAATGTATGAAAACTGGGTATAAGAGTGTTATTTCACTCTGTGAATATGATAACACAGTTAAACTTGAGTCGGTGTGATTGGGATTTGATCAGTATGATAGTTCAGCAAGTCCAACTTGAAAGGTTAAAAATCACACAACATCAGGTCGTAGTCCATCAGGTTTATTTGGAAGCACTAGCTTTCAGAGCACTGCTCCTTCATCAGGTGGTTGTGGAGTATAAGATTGTAAGACGCAGAATTTATAGCAGAAGTTTACAGTGTGATGCAACTGAAATTATATATTGAAAAACCCACACAACTGAATGCTGGTGACTGGTGTTTCCCAACCTTGTAAAAATTGTGAACAAGATCACAAAGAAATGTTTGGTGTTACTTTAACTGGATTAAGATTTATAATTGGATTAAGTAGTTTTTTACAATATCCCATTAGCAAAATCCTCAAAAAGCAAAAGATTCAGCAGAACACTGGAAGACTAAAGCAAAACCGGAAAATGCTGCAAATTCAGCAAGTCAAATATTATCACAGGAACAGCAGCAGACCATTCAGCCCCTCAAACCTGTTACACCATTTGGTGAGATCATGCCTCAGCCATTTGCACACCTTTGGCCCAAATCTTTAAACCCTTTGGGTTAGCAATGGTCATTATTTATTATTCTCAGCATTTTACGTTTAACAATGCATCCAGCAACAATTCCCAGTTGTGAAAGAGTTTGAAGCCCCTACCAATCTTTGTCTTTCCCAGTTTCACTCCCGCCAGGTCTCTTTTTGATTTTGAAATCATGCCCAATTATCAAGCCTTGTCAACCAGTGGAAATAATTTCTCTCTGTCTACTCCCACTGTGACCAAACTACATTTTAACCTTACAAATCCAAGGGAATGCAATTGCATTTTTTATAACCTCCCCTGATATTATTCCAGTAAATTTACACCATGTTCTCTGCCAGACCAATATATTCTTGCTAATCTGCAGAGAGAGAATCAGCAACATCACCAGCCCAGCTGTAGAGAGACTGGCGAATCAAGGATTGTCCTCCTGAGAGCAGATAACTAGAGATGTTTTAATAAAGGTTGCACAAATTGGGCTTGGATTCCCTGGAGTACACAAAATTCAGGTTCAGTTGAGATGTTTGGATTTTGAAAGGAATAGGGAGAATGTGGAAAGGAGCTGTTTCCATTCGTGTTGGGGTCTAAGATAAAGGGGACAGAATATTAAAATCTGAGCCAGGCCTTTCAGGGAAATGCAACCACTTCTGCTCGCTCTCTAACCATTCCCTGACCTTCCGTTCAGTTCCCAACCCCACCCCCTCAGCTTTCTCCACTCTATTAAACCAACCACATTACCGTCTCTCTCCTCAGTTCCGAAAAAGAGCCACATTGGGTTCAAAACCACCAGTGGGCTGGACGAGTTAGATAGGGGTGAAGCTGTTCCGCTTGTCAAAGGAGGAAGAATAAGAGTGTGTGGGAATTAAACAAAGCCAGAATGTGAGAAAGGACCTATTTCACACAGTGAGCGGCCAGGGTCTGGAATGTACTACCTGGAAATGTGGTGGAGGCAGGTTCAATTGATCATTTAAAATCTGAGACTGATAAATGTTTGCTGAAACAGGTGGGTGGAATTAAAATACAGACCAACCGTGCTGTCATTGAATGGGATGGATTAGCATTCTCCTGTGTTTATGTCCTTGATTGAGAAAGTAAGGAGAAACTGTTTTGAGTGACAAGAGGGTCAGTAATTGGAGGACACAGATTTAAGTTAATCACTGAAAACCTCAGTGGGGAGATGGGGATTTGTTTATTCCTCAGTGAGTTGTTACGATCTGAAACATGCTGCCTGAAAGCAGATTCAATTCTGACTTCCAAAAGGGGATTGGATAAATACTTGGGGAGGAAAATTGTGCAAGGAGCTGGAGAAATGGAAGTGGGCATGGAATTAATTGAATGATTCTTTCACAGAGACAGGTACAAGGTGCTAAAGGTCTGTATTTTTGTTGAAGATGTGCTGACCCCCCACTGTAGGGGTTCAGTTAGCTCAGATAGCTGGATGGCTGGCTTATGATGTACAGTGACACCAACGGTGTGAGTTCAATGGCTGAGGTTACCATGGAGGTCCCAGTTTCACGACTCCCCCCTCACCTGAGAGGCATGGTGAGCCTCAGGTTAAACCACCCCCAGTTGTGTCTCTAATGAGAGAGTGGGACAATGAGGAAATTACTTTTATTTACTGTATTCCGCAATAGCATTATGAATCTGGCACATATGCAGTCAAAGGGTTAATGTTTACTGAGTTACTGCGAATTGTCCAACAGGGCTGTTCAATATCAGAAACACACAGTGTCCTTCCAGCCATTAGACATTTATAACTAAAAACAGAGAATGCCGAAGAAACTCAGCAAGTCTAGCAGCATCTGCGGAGAGAGAAACAGAGTTAATGCTTCGGGTTGAAAACCTTTCACCAAAACTGGAAGGTGTCATCAATTTCAGAGATTATAACAACTACAGAGATAGGGAGTGGGAAGGAGGGGTCATCTGTGATAAGGTGGATGAGAGGAGAGAATAAATGACAAAATGGGTGAGGCAAAAGGAGATGGCAATAGGACAAGAAAAGAAACAACAGAGGTGCAAATTGGGAAAGACAGGACCATCACCAACATCTGGCATCTTGAAAGCGGATGTGCCTGACACATTGTTGAACTCAATGTCAAGGCCAGAAGGGAAGAGTTGTCTGATCAAACAATGAGGCCCAGTTACTGACATTTGTATCAAACTTCTTCAAATCAGAAAAAGTAGCAACTCCATAAATCAGTTCATCCTTGAAAATTTAATTTTAATTTGAAAGTAGTTTTCAATAATTCCCTTTATCACAATCCAACACACATACAGGCACAGACAGAAATACATACACACATACAAACTGATATAAATGCCAACATAAATACCAGATACGCACATAAAAACTGACATAAATACAGAAACACACATACACCAGTGGAGATACCCAGACATACAGACAGATGGAGGAGGGGGAGGTGAGGCTGGGAGTGCGGTGATGAAATGAAGTGGAGAGTTTAGGTTGTGCCTGGGACTGTATACAGATGTGCAGTAAAACAATTCCACAGTTTGTGTTTGGTCTCCCTAAAGAAGCGGGGGGAGTCTAATTTACTCATTGCAACATTTGCACGTTTTTGTATTCTTCAGCTGTCAGACTTAGCCTTGGCCAGGGCGATTGGAAAAAGGATTGTACAATTGCCGAAACACTTCACAGGTACATCATACAATATCTGTGGAAGCCTAGGGAGAGACATTAGGCTATTGTTTAAGGCCAATGACCTTTTATCAAAATGGTTTGATCTGAAATGTTCACTCTGTTTGTCTGCACTGGTCTGACCTTACCTGCTGACTGATACCAGTGCTCTGGTTGGATTCCAGATATCCAGATATCTGTGGTATCTTGTTAGAAAGAGGATGAAACTTAAGTTTGACCATATTAAATTCAGATAATTTGCTGCTAATTAGAGTGTTTTAATGTGTATAATGTATCACTACACAAAATCTATTCTGATGTAAGACAGACTGAATTGTTGAAGGTACAGAAGATCAGCCATCAGTTCTCATTAATATTCCTTTATACAATAGCTCACAGACCATCCTTAGTTGAAAGTCACCTTCTCATTTGTAGTGTGCACGTTGCCCTGGATTTACAGGAGCTCACCTACAATAGAGAGCTGGGATTGCTTAGACAGCAGCATGTCCACCTCCCCAGTCAGTAGCCGGTAAACTCTTGGTGGTTCCGCAGGAACTTAGTGTAAATGCGAGGCTGGCGCTGAGGGAGAGCTGCACTGTCATAAGGACTATTAAAGCAAGATCCTGCCTGCTCCTTTCGGCGTGTTAGAAGATTTTGCCATCACTACTCGAAGGCGAGTGGAGGCGATCTGCCTGGTTTTCTGGCCAGTAGATATCCATCAACCCCCTAACACTGAAACAGGTTAAAGCCTACATTCCCTCATCTTTTCCTGACGCTACACAGACCTGGGACAGTCCAGGTGTGACAGCACTTTCTGGAATCAGAGGTCAGTGCATCACCCCACCCTCAAGGAAGCATTGGTCATTCCGTCACCATGACGTTGCTGTTTGTGGGATCTTGCTGTGCACAGGTCCACTTCTTTGTTTTCTAGTTATAACGTTGGCTGAAGAGTGTTTAGGACACGCTGAAGACACAAAAGGTGCGAAGGAAGAACACACTCTTTCTTACTCTTTCCAGAGCCATTCCCTTCTCAGTTTAGCTAAAAATCACTCAATACCAGGTTATAGTCCAACAGGTTTATTTGGAAGCAGTAGCTTTCGGAGCGCTGTTCCTTCATCAGTAGCTGGTGGAGTAAGATCATAGACAAAGAGTTTATAGCAAAAGATCATAGTGTAATAGGCTGATGCGCTATTGCATCGAAAGCTAGTACTTCCAAATAAATCTGTTGCACCGTAACCTGGTATCTTATGATTTTTAACTTTGTCCACCCCAGTCCAATACCAGCACCTCCACATCATGGCTTCTCAGTTTAGCTCAGGACAGCCCTGAGGAAGCTAATTCTCACCAGACGACTGAGTGCTAGAGCACTGCAAGAGATCAGAGGTCTGGATCCCTCCAAAAGCTCAAGGTCAGAGACCTCCCTGCCTCTCCTCCCCCCTCATGGCTATCAGCAGCAGTGATGGCTGAATAACAGAACAAAGAAAGAAGTGAAGTATTGTCAGACTTCAATCAGATACCATACAGAGCACTGCCACCACAATTAGATTCTGCATTTGCAGGTTTTTGTGAGGCATTAATACAACATGCTTCAGTCACAGCCGTCAAAATGTTTCTCATTAAAACACTTCAAAACATTTGCTTGGAAATTATACCAGACAATGGTTGTTCTAAGCTAATGAACACATGCAGGATTGCAGTAACGCACTTTGTAATATTTTTACTTTTAATTTTTAAAATATAAAAAGGAAAGAAAATCTTATAAATCCAGAGAATCATGTTCATAAAAGACCATGATGGTAAAATCTTTGAATAGTGATCTACATTTTACTGCTTCCCCCTGAACATGTCTGACTTTGCTGCTGTAAACATTCATTACTTTGGTGCTACATTTGGGAACAGAATTTGGAACTTGATTTAGATCTAGGTCTGGACTTCAAACCAAACATGTGAATCTGGATACATATCAGAAATCCTGATGAAAAGCAGGATGATCTCAGCACCTCCTATCCCTGTGACCCCCTCCAGGCCCAACATTCTCTGAGATATTGATGCTCCTCCAAACCTCTTGTGCTTTCCTAATGCTAATCACACAACCACTGGCAGCTGTATCTTCAGATCCTGTGCCCGAAATTCATTTCCTACATCTCTTTCCTCAGCTAAGGTTATCTATTAAAACACCGTCTTTGATCAAACTGAGTATCTCATGTGGTTTGATGTCCAATCGTGTCTGTGGAATGTTTGATTATATTAAATGCTCAATAGAAATGCAAGTTTTTAGAGTACGTGGTGAGCTGGGAACATGTTCCTCCTTCTTTTATCTTTCATCTCCCAGCCCAGCCAGATCCCTTCTAAGCTGATGGGCTGATTATCAAAAGGAGATGTACAAAAATAACAACTCTGTAAATCAGTTCATTGTGGAAAATTTAAATTTAATTTGAATGTAGTTTTTCAATAATTCCTTTGTCACAATTCTACACACACAAATATGGACACAAAAAAAAACACATGTATGCACATACACATCACATAAACACAGACACAAATACAGATAGACACACATATATACACTCACACACAAAGACACGAATACAGACACAGACATTCACAGAGATACAAACACAGACACACAAACACAAATATAGGAACTTAGACAAATACAAACGCAGACACATACACAGACAAAATCAGATATGTGCACACTGACACACACACGGTCATACTCACATACACAAATATAGACACAGACAAATACACGCACATACTCAGACACACTCTAACACTCACAAAGCATATACCTGTAGGCATGCTCACACATACAGACACACACTCATACATATGCACTTATATGTCAGCACCCCAAACACTGACACCCCCTCAACTATGTCATTGTCAGAGTGAGGAATCAGAAAGACATTAGAATCGTGCTTATATGTACATATAGACAGACTAAGAGTTTGAATGAACTTTTTTTAGGTCACTTGCCAGAAGGTGAAAAGAACACATGACTCAACAGAGCTGACCAGTTCTGCATTTCAACCAGTGAAATCTCATTTGTTCACGAAATGAGTTTTCACTTCTGGTTCTTCAGGGGCAAAGTTATAGATAGACCAATGATACAGCCAGACGTTTGGCTTCCTGTCTGAGAATGACTTATGTCCTTTAACATCCCAAAGGCTTCACAGGAATACAATCAAATAATTAACTTTACTGCACAAAAGGAGACCAAATGCTTTTTAACAAGGTTTTAAAGAGTATCTTGTAAAGCACTAAAAATAAAAGGCAGAGAGGAGGAAAGGTTTAGGAAGGAAATTCCAAAATTTCGGATTCAGGCAGTTGAAGATAATCCAACGTTGGAGTAATGATGAAAGTTGGGAATGCATGAAAGGCCAGAATTGAAGGAGTGTGGAGAATCTGAGGCATTAAAGGGCTGCAGCAAATTATTGAAGTGGAAATGAGGATGTCGCAGTCATAGAAGATGAAAGTAAAAACTTCACAATTGATGTGAACCAGGATCTGATGTTGTTTCAGCAAGCAGAAGGGTGAAACCGTCTTAAAATTGCATTTGCATCATTTGAATTGACTAACCAAGACAATAATGGTTCCACTTTTACTCTACTGTGGAATTCCAGTTAAAAAAAAATACACTGTTTCAGTAAGCATTACTCAGTTCTCAGTTTTAAAAGGTCATCTCTGTCTCCATGAAACATTTAAGCCACACCTTGCATGATATTGGCATAACACTGGCTTCTACACAAATCTCTGTCTTCGCTTTTAAAAACATAAAATACATGTTAAGTTACGTCTCAATCGTATCTGCAATTCCCCTGCACCCAGTGGTAGCTCCAATGTTGCTGCTGTATACAGTCTGCTTTGTGTCTTCATTCATTCCCATTGATGAAACATAGAATCACAGAATTGTTACGGAACAGAAAGTGGCCATTCAGTCCATCATGGCCAGCACCAGCTCATTAAATGGGTGTCATTATCTAGTGCAACCTTCTGCCTTTTCCTGTCCCCTTGCACACATTGGGCCCAAACCTGCCAGACTGCCCTGGGATCTCCCAGAAATAAAAGCTCATTTCCAGAATGCCACTGAGAGCAAACGCTGAGGAGAATGGTCAGGAAAACAAAACTGTGAACTCTTTATCGAGTCATAGATTCATACAGCACAGAAACACACCCATTCGGTCCAACTAGTCTATACCGACAATAATCCCAAACTAAACCAGTCTCACCTGCCTGCGCTTGACCTATATCCCTCTGAACATTTCCTGTTCATGGACTTATCCAAATGTCATAGAGTCACAGGGTTGTACAGCACAGAAACAGACCCTTCAGTCCAACTCATCCATGCCGACCAGATATCTTAATCTAATCTAGTCCCATTTGCCAGCACTTGGCTCACATTCCTCCAAACCCTTCCTATTCATATACCCATCCAGATGCCTTTTAAATGTTGCAATTGTACCAGCCTCCACCACTTCCTCGAGCAGCCCATTACACACACACACACACACCACCCTCTGCATGAAAAGGTTGCTCCTTAGGTCTCTTTTATATCTTTCCCCTCTCACCCTAAACCTATGCCCTCTAGTTCTGGACTCCCCCACCCCATGGAAAAGACTTTGTCTATTTATCCTATCCATGCCCTTCATGATTTTATAAACCTCTATAAGGTCACCCCTCATCCTCCGATGCTCCAGGGATGGAAGTCCCAGTCTCTCCTTATAACTTTTTTTCTTTTTATTTTCTTTTGAACCCTTTCATTTATGAATTCTAAAAAACAATTCTGGTGATGTCGGAGGTGTTGGCAAAGATGAAAAGGCTATTTCATCAACAATCAAGACCAATCCAATTGGTTTATAGAGAGTCCATTCCCTTTCCACTCAGCTGCTGGGAGAAATGTGACCAATGACAGGAGTATGGTGATAAAGGTCAATCATATGAGGAAAGCACACAGCCATTGTTAGCAATCCCAAAGCGAACGTGAATGAGATCGGACAGAGTACATGTTCCAACCTGTTTCATTCTTGTTTAGATGAACTGTGATGGAAATTAGCTCTTGTTTAAAATCCAGCCAAACGGCTTTCTTGTCTTTGCTCTGTCACATGTGACAGTGCTTTCCTAACAGAACATTATCTTTATCACCACTTCAGATCTTCAGAAGACTGGGAGCTAATATCAGCTCTCTAACAGAGGCAGCAGAAGCTAACTCAGGGGTGGTTTGATACACTACACAAAGAATTTATTTCTTTATGAAGCTAAACACACTTATTACCAAAAGAGGATTGATTCCAGTATGCAGCTCAGCAAAAAAACTCCGTGAAACCTCTTTGTTAAGTCACAAAGTGAGCTCTGGAGTTATCATTATAAATCATGAGCAATACTTAATTCACATGATTTTCTTTACAGATAAATTCTATCCATATGTCCCTGTGTCTCATTGTGCAGCAATGATTTCGTTACACATTTTATAAACGTATGTGCAACCTGTATTGACATATGTCTACACAAGCTTTCTGTTTCTGAGACGTACTTAAGTGTAAGACTAGGAGACCTTTCAGCCTCACTCCAACCTCCCAGCCTGTTCCTCCTTCCAATGGGGATCATGCTGATCCTATTAAGCTGCCTATGTTCCATATAGCTCAATATCATAAGTTATCAAAATAATCCATCAATATCAGAATTCATCAATAGTTAGCCACTTTTGGACTTCTGCATTCAATTCTGGTCTCCTTGCTGTAGGAATGATTTTGTTAAACCTGAAAGCATTTAGAAAAGATTTACAAAGATGTTGCCAGGGTTGGAGGGTTTGAGCTATAGGGAGAGGTTGAATAAACTGGGGCTGTTTTCCCTGGAGAGTCGGAGGCTGAGGGGTGACCTTATAGAGGCTTGTAAAATCATGAGGGGCATAAATAGGATAAATATACAAAGTATTTTTCCTGGGGAGGGGCAGTCCAGAACTAGAGGGCATAGGTTTAAGTTGAGAGGGGAAAGATTTAAAAGGGACCTAAGGGGCAACCTTTTTACACAGAGGGTGGCGCATGAGTTGCCAGAGGAAGTGGTGGAGGCTGGTTCAATTACAACAATTAAAAGGCATCTGGATGGGTATATGAATAGGAAGGTTCAGAGAGATAAGGGCCAGATGCTGGCAAGTGGAACTAGATTAGGTTAGGATATCTGGTCAGCACGGACAAGTTGGACAAAGGGTGTATTTCCGTGCTGTACAACTCAATGACCGTACAACTGATTTATCACTTCCCATACGTTGGAGTGGACTCCAATCTTTGTGTCCCGAGATCTGGATGTAGTTATCACAAAGGGGGCTCTGCTAATGGGTCTGATGGAGGGGAGACTCAACTCTGCCAAACAGTGGGATCCAAGACTATGTCCTGTCAGGAACAGCAGCTCGGTAGCCTCAGCAGCATCACCCCCCGCCCCCGCCACTACCACTCCCCCAACCCCATGATGAGTGGATGAAGCAGGCAGTATGGAAGGACAGAGCCCTCCCAAGCAGGGGAGTGGGCTCTGGCTTGTCAGGGATGTCCCTGGTGATGGGAAGGGGGTGACTGTTCTGGACAGCCTGTGTATTGCTGGCCGGGCAGCAAAAGCCCCTGGTAGAATCCTCCTTCATCCAAACAATGACTGAATAGGAGAAGCCAACAGCGGAACATGGCACAGCAAATCTCTGGGTCAGGAGGTGGAGGGGTGGGGGAGCTACCACTTCCCTGGCAAGATGGCATGGTGACTGGTAAATAAGGTGCGAGCTACACACCTCCCCATATGAATTAGGAACAGCAGTAGGCCAGTCCGCCCAGCAAGACTGCTCTGCCAATCAACAAGATCACTGCCAAGCTGATTACATCACATTCCCACCTACCTCTTGCTTAAAAAAAACCTACCTGCCTCAGCCTTAAAAATAGCCAAAACTCTGTTTCCATTTCCTTTTTAGGAAGAGTCATTGAGTGCATTTAAGGCAGAAATTGATAGGTTCTTGATTAGTAAGTGGGGAATCAAGGGTTACGGGGAGAAGGCGGGAGAATGAAGTTGCGAAATATATCAGCCAAAATCAAATGGTGGAGCAGACTCGATGGGCCAAATGGTCTAATTCTTACAAAATTTTGGTTTTATAAGCTCACGACCCATTACATAAATCTTATATTTAATATGTGATCCCTGTACCTTGTACAGGTCACCTGTCCTCCTCACCCACCAGAGCCCAGGAACCTTTTAAACTTCAGCCCCTGATTTCACTCCTGATAGGTTTGGGTCAAACCAATGTCCTCCATCGCTCCTATCTGTTCCTCTCAAAATATTCTGTCAAATTATCCAGGGAACAGTTTGTGTGAACTTACCTCTGATTATCACTCGTATAAAATGACTCATTAATATCTTCAGACTGAAGGAAGGAACAAAAGTGTTCAGCCAGGCTTTGACTCCTGATTTGTTATTCAGCCAATCCCCTGTTGGACCAGGGGTGGGAGAAGAGGGGCTATCAGAATCCACCTTCAACCTGCATCAAATTCTAAGTGATTAAAGACATAACAACCATCTGGGTTTGTGTAATACATCGCATCAGCTGTATGACACTATGATATTATGCTTGTAAATTGTGTGTCCTATGTATCCTGCCCCACTAGCTACCAAAAAGCTTGTACTTTCAAATAAACCTGTTGGACTATGATCTGGTGTTGTGTGATTTTCAACTTTGTCCATCCCAGTCCCAACACTTGCACCCCCAAACCAAAAATTCCTGTCAACACACAGAGACAGGGGACATGTTTGAGAATAACACAGGCTTAGAGAAAGTGAGGAGTGCAGATGCTGGAGATCAAAGTCAAAGGTGTGGTGTTGGAAAAGCACAGCAGGTCAGGCAGCATCCGAGGAGCAGGAGAATCGATGTTTCGGGCAGATGCCCTTCATCAGGAACGATACAGGCTACCCACATCACCACACACCAGCTGAGGTACACCATCAAAGCCTTGGAAATGGTACACAGGAGATCGAACGATACTAGGGATATACAAGGTCAGTTTCATGAAACAAGGCACTGGCCTCCTGAGGGGAGAACAGATTAATTGAGTTGTTCAAAATGACAATGGATTTTTGATAACATGGACAGGAAGTGAGTGTTTCCATTGACTTGGTGACTCATCGATACAAATGGAGGACAAATGAGGAAAAATTGTCTTCCATGTTTTTATGAGCTTGAAATATACAGGGCTATTGGGAGAGCACAAGAGAGTAAGACAAGATCTCTCAATGAGCCAGCACAGGCATGAGGAGCCACCTGGCCGAGTGCTATAATGTAGGTCGAGGAAGTGAGAAAAAGGCTTTCGCCTGGCAGAAAGTCAGCGAGTCCCCTTACTCTGCATCGAGTTGAGGAAATAACTACAGGAGCAGTGTTATAAGGAAGTAATGTTAAATTCGATTCACGATTTAACTTTGTGAAAGTTTCATTAATCACCCTATGATGAATGTGATCATTGAATCACACAGTATTTTGTATTTGTCATTGTTAATTGTGTGTAGTCTGGTATTTTGACAATGATGCAAATGATCTTCTGTTTCTTTACTTCACATAAAAAAAATCATTACAGCTCCTCTGGGCTTATCATATTTCATTAACGTATACAAGAATCTGTAAAAGAAACTAAGATGTGAATATTCCCTTTTTTTACGATTTAATGTGAAAAATCAAGTGATAGTGACAATTTACATAGGACCACGGCACAGTAACATCTGTCTTCAATTAAATGTTCGCAAACCACACTTGACACCAAGCCACATAAGGAGATATTATGACAGGCGGCCTCAAACTTGGTCAACGCGCTAAGTTTTAATGAGGGAACCTTGAGGGAAGAGAGCAAAATGGAAGGAGTGAGAACCCACATAGTTAAAGACATGACTGCCAGTGATGAAGTATTTCAACTTGAGGATGTTCAAGAAGCCAAAATTAGAGTGGTGCGATGATCTCAGAGGGTTTTAGGTAGATAAATTATTAGATTGTCTGTTTTTATACTGTTAGTTGAGTGATAGCTATGAAGGTCTTATGGTGCAGCGGGGAGTGCCCCTACCTTTGATCTAGATGTTCTGGGTTCCATGTCCTGCTCCAGGAACTGATAGCTGAGGGAGATTCATTCATGAACCAGCCAAACACGTTAGTCATCAATCTGCAAATCCTTCCAACACCCCGACATGACCCCAGAGAGGGGAGAGGTTCCCAGTCAACCATGTAATGGGAAGACAGTACAACCTCTACCATCACCATTCACAGCTCCAGACTACAACAGACATGTAAAAGTGTGCATTGCCATAGCAACGAAGAGCGATTAGACAAACTTGGTCTGTTTTCACTTGAATGCCAAAGGATGTGGGGTGACCTGATAGAAGTTTACAAAATGATGAGAGACGCCAATAGTTGGAGTCTTTTTCCCAGGTTAGAAATGTCAATTACTGGGGGCATAGGTTCAAGGTGAGAGCGGATAAGTTTAAAGGCAATGTGAGAGGCAGGTTATTTACACAGAGGGCGGTAAGTGCCTGGGATGTGCTGCCCAGAGGAGGTAGATCCACGAGCAACGTTTAAGAGGCGTATTGACAGATACATGAATAGGCAGGGAATAGAGGGACATGGCTGTGTAGAGGCAAATGGTTTTTACTTTCGAAAGGCATCATGTTTTGGCACAGGCTTTGCACTGTTTCTACACAACAATCCATTGGGGTAACTGAGGGGAGGGTGGGTTGTCTGAATGGCCAGTGTCAATTAGATTCATGCCAACAGCATGAGGTTCTGTCTGTCCTGGATACACGACCCGTCTCCTGTGATGGCCCTGTGAGCCATACACTTCGTGCAGGCAGAGAACTCAAGATGCCAGTGGGCAGCACGGTGGCACAGTGGTTAGCACTGTTGCCTCACAGCGCCAATTCCCGCCTCAGGTGACTGTCTGTGTGGAGTTTGCACATTCTCCCCATGTCTGCGTGGGTTTCCTCCCACAGTCCAAAAATGTGCAGGTTAGGTGAATTGGCCATGCTAAATTGCCCGTAGTGTTAGGTGAAGGGGTAAAATATAGGGGAATGGGTCTGGGTGGGTTGCACTTCGGCGGGTCAGTGTGGACTTGTTGGGCCGAAAGGCCTGTTTCCACACTATAAGTAATCTAATCTAATAATGTTGGGAGATAAACATTGCTGAGGACATGGAGAGATGCATTTCTGTCACTTGGAGAAGGTTAGGGACTGGCAACTTGCTGCTGAGTGATCATCCAGACGCTATACCGTTACCTCTGTTTTGAAAAGCTGTTTGAGAATTTTGAGTTTGTGTACATTGTTGGTGAAGGCACAGACCAGCAGCAGCCTGAACAATTTAGTCTTGATCAGAATCATACAGTGGCCATTACAAACCACAGCCAGGAACTGGGGAAACGTTGTGAACAGATAACAGTCTTGCTTCTTTCCCAGCTGCTTGTTCAAAAACAGAAATGATAGTGAATTTTTTTTAGTATATTAGTGGAAATAATGTAATAGGACACAAAAGCAAACTTACACAGAGCAAGAGCCCACAGTAAAATAAATAAACAAGTGGTCCGTGGCTGGTTTAGGCATAATGAAAATTTCAATAAAAATACAACTTTTCTCGATTGATGATTTGGAGATGCCGGTGTTGGACTGGGGTGTACAAAGTTAAAAATCACACAACACCAGGTTATAGTCCAACAGGTTTAATTGGAAGCATTAGTTTTCAGAATGCTGCTCCTTCATCTAGTGGTTGTCTGATGAAGGAGCAGCGCTACAAAAGCTAGTATTTCCAAATAAACCTGTTGGACTATAACCTGGTGTTGTGTGATTTTTAACTTTCTCTATTGAACATGTGAAATGAAAGGCTGGTAGGTATAGGGAATGCTGGAAGACTAGAGAAATTGAGGGTTTGGTTAAGAAAAAGAAGGAAACATGTCAGGTATAGACAGGATAGATTGAGTGAATCCTTATAAGAGTATAAAGGCAATAAGAATATACTTGAGAGAAATCAGGAGGGCAAAAAGAGGACATGAGATAGCTTTGGCAAATAGAGTTAAGGAGAATCCAAATACATTAAGGACAAAAGGGTAACTAGGAAGAGAATAGAGCCCCTCAAAGATCAGCAAGGTGGCCTTTGTGTGGAGCTGTAGGAGATGGGGGAGATACTAAACAAGTATTTTGCATCAGTATTTACTGTGGAAAAGACATGGAAGATATAGAATGTAGGGAAATAGATGGTGACATCTTGAAAAATGTATTTATTCCAGAGGAGGAAGTGCTAGATGTCTTGAAATACATAAAGGTGGATAAATCCCCAGGTCATGATCAGGTGTACCCTAGAACTCTGTGGGAAGTTAGGGAAGTGATTGCTAAGCCTCTTACTAAGATATTTGTATCATCGATAGCCACAGGTGGGGTGCCGGTAGACTGGAGGTTGGCTAACGTAGTGCCACTGTTTAAGAAGGGTGGTAAGGACAAGCCAGGGAACGATAGACCGGTGAGCCTGACGTTGGTGGTGGGCAAGTTGTTGGAGGGAATCAGCAAGGTGGCCTTTGTGTGGAGCTGTAGGAGATGGGGGAGATACTAAACAAGTATTTTGCATCAGTATTTATTGTGGAAAAGACATGCAAGATATAGAATGTAGGGAAATAGATGGTGACATCTTGAAAAATGTATGCAGCCAAAGGACTGTGTAATAGTTTGTAACTTGCCAGCTCCCCAGTGCACTGTGATTGAAAATAATAAGTGGTCTTTTCCCACTCGACCTTTCTGCAGCTAACCCAAGCTTTAGTGTGTTATTTGACACATGGTATTGGACCTTGGAATGTGCCAGACTTCAATATATGCACAACTCTTTGCAATAGAAGACCAGCAATGTTTGGGCAGATCCAGAGGTGGGGACATGGAGGTAATGTCATTGGACATGTAATCCAGAACTCCAGGATAATGTTCCAAAGACATGGGTTTGAATCCCATCTTGGCAAATTGTGAAATTCGAATTAACTAAAATATCTGGAATGAAAGTACCGTTCATGTAACCACTGTCAATTGTTGTAAAAGCCCATCTGGTTCATGGATGTCATTTAGGGACGGAAACTACCATCCTTACCTGGTCTGGCCGATATGTGACTCCAGACCCACAGCAATGTGGTTGACTCCTAACTGCCCTCTGGGAAATTAGGGATGGACAGCCAGGCCAATGATATCCACAAGCCATAAACTCATGAAAAAGAGCATTTTTTACTGTGTGCAACAGAGAACAATGTGCACCTCTCCAAGCGAGTGTTTGATCACCAGATCAAGGGGCGCAATCAAACAACCAAGACATTACATTGAAGTTTCGAATGTCAATCATGTTACCTCTGTTGTACCTATTTGTTAAAAATCACACAACACCCGGTTATACTCCAACAGGTTTATTTGGAAGCACTAGCTTTCGGAGCGCTGCTCCTTCATCAAGTGATTGTGGAGAATAAGATTGCAAGACACAGAATTTATAGCAAAAGTTTCCAGTACGGTGTAACTGAAATTATACTCTGAAAAAGACCTGGATTGTTTGTTAAGTCTCTCATCGTTTAGAATGACCATGTTGGTTTCAGTTCTTTCATTTGTAAATCGCAAACCTTTTTTTAAAAGTTACATTCTCAAGTGCACTTTAACAATTGGTGTCGTGTTGGCCCAGATAAAGTTAAAAATCACACAACACCAGGTTATAGTCCAACAGGTTTAATTGGAAGCACTAGCTTTCGGAGCGACGCTCTTTCATCACAACCACCTGATGAAGGAGCAGCGCTCCGAAAACTAGTGCTTCCAATTAAACCCGTTGGACTATAACCTGGCGTTGTGTGATTTTTATCTTTGTACACCCCAGTCCAACAGCAGCATCTCCAAATCACGGCCCAGATAAGGTATTGAAGGTGTTAACTCCCTGTGAGGCTGTCTGTGCCACAGGGGTCAGACTGATTCTAATCTAAAAAATGGATTTTCAGATTCTTACATGGATTCGTACAGTTTTTGAGCAAAGTAAAATGTAATTTTGCAAGTACAAATTCACCCCACCAACGTATATTTGTGTGTGTGTGTGGTGGGCGGGGAGGGGGGGGGGGGTGGTGGGGGGGGGGATGTTATGAGTGTTTGTGAGAGTGTAGTGTCTGTAGTGTCTGTCGTGACACTACAGGTTTCTTCCATAAACTCAGCACCCACGGACCAGTCGAACCGGGAACATTCCTCGTCACAATGGACGTTTCAGCACTCTACACCAGCATTCCCCACAATGTTGGCATCGCGGCAACAGCCTCAGTACTCAACACCAACAACTGCCAATCTCCAAGCACCGTCCTACAACTCATCCACTTTATCCTTGAGCACAATGCCTTCACCTTTGACAACCAGTTCTTCATCCAGACACATGGTACAGCCATGGAGACCAAACTTGCACCCCAATATGCCAACATTTTCATGCACAAGTTTGAACAAGACTTCTTCTCTACACAAGACCTCCAACCAACACTATACACCAGGTACATAGATGACATTTCCTTCCTCTGGACCCATGGTGAGGAGTCACTGAAATAAACTACACAGTGATATCAAAAAGTTTTATCCCACCATCAAACTCACCATGGACTACTCCCGACTATCTGTCTCATTCTTGGACACATGCGTCTCCATTAAGGATGGGCACCTCAGCGCCACACTCTACCGCAAACCCACGGATAACCTAACGATGCTACACTTCTCCAGCTTCCACCCAAAACATATTAAAACAGCCATCCCCTATGGATTAGTGGTGCTGGAAGAGCACAGCAGTTCAGGCAGCATCCAAGTAGCTTCGAAATCGACGTTTCGGGCAAAAGCCCTTCATCAGGAATAAAGGCAGTGAGCCTGAAGCGTGGAGAGATAAGCTAGAGGAGGGTGGGGGTGGGGAGAAAGTAGCATAGAGTACAATGGGTGAGTAGGGGAAGGGATGAAGGTGATAGGTCGGGGAGGAGAGGGTGGAGGAGATAGGTGGAAAAGGAGATAGGCAGGTAGAACAAGTCCGGACAAGTCATGGGGACAGTGCTGAGCTGGAAGTTTGGAACTAGGGTGAGGTGGGGGAAGGGGAAATGAGGAAACTGTTGAAGTCCACATTGATGCCCTGGGGTTGAAGTGTTCCGAGGCGGAAGATGAGGCGTTCTTCCTCCAGGCGTCTGGTGGTGAGGGAGCAGCGGTGAAGGAGGCCCAGGGCTTCCATGTCCTCGGCAGAGTGGGAGGGGGAGTTGAAATGTTGAGCCACGGGGCGGTGGGGTTGATTGGTGCGGGTGTCCCGGAGATGTTCCCTAAAGCGCTCTGCTAGGAGGCGCCCAGTCTCCCCAATGTAGAGGAGACCGCATCGGGAGCAACGGATACAATAAATGATATTAGTGGATGTGCAAGTAAAACTTTGATGGATGTGGAAGGCTCCTTTAGGGCCTTGGATAGAGGTGAGGGAGGAGGTGTGGGCGCAGGTTTTACAGTTCCTGTGGTGGCAGGGGAAAGTGCCAGGATTGGAGGGTGGGTTGTTTGGGGGCGTGGACCTGACCAGGTAGTCGCGGAGGGAACGGTCTTTGCGGAAGGTGGAAAGGGGTGGGGAGGGAAATATATCCCTGGTGGTGGGGTCTGTTTGGAGGTGGCAGAAATGTCGGCGGATGATTTGGTTTATGCGAAGGTTGGTAGGGTGGAAGGTGAGCACCAGAGGCGTTCTGTCCTTCTTACGGTTGGAGGGATGGGGTCTGAGGGCAAAGGTGTGGGATGTGGACGAGATGCGTTGGAGAGCATCTTTAACCACGTGGGAAGGGAAATTGCGGTCTCTAAAGAAGGAGGCCATCTGGTGTGTTCTGTGGTGGAACTCGTCCTCCTGGGAGCAGATCCGGCGGAGGCGGAGAAATTGGGAATACGGGATGGCATTTTTGCAAGAGGTAGGGTTCAGGTGGGGAGGAACATAATGGGCACTTGGAAGTATTCATGGATGCCCTTATAAGAATGGGGTACGATGTTCAACTTATCGACCACCAGTTCCAAAGTGCCACAGCAAGGAACCATAATGGCCTCCTACCTGCCTATCTTCTTTCCCACCTATCCACTCCACCCTCCTCTCTGACCTATCACCTTCATCCCACCCCCATCCACCCATTGTACTTTTTGCTACCTTCCCCCACCCTCCTCCCTGACTATCACCTTCATCCCCACCCCCACTTACCTGTTGTACTCTATGCTACTTTCTCTCCACCCCCACCCTCCCCTCATTTATCTCTCCACCCTTCAGGTACTCTGCCTGTATTCCTGATGAAGGGCTTTTGCCTGAAACGTCGGATTTTCCTGCTCCTCGGATGCTGCCTGAACTGCTGTGCTTTTCCAGCACAACTCCGCTACATTTCCCATGGCTGATCCACCTAGCCTACACATCCCTGGGTACTTTATGGGCAATTATAGCATGGCCAATCCACCCGAACCTGCACATCTTTGGCCTGTGGGAGGAAACTGGAGGACCGGGAGGAAACCCACGCAGACACGGGGAGAATGTGAAAACTCCCCACAGTTAAAAATTACTCAACACCTGGTTATAGTCACTTTGTCCACCCTGACACCTCCACATCAAAACTCCATGTGGATAGTTGCTCAAGGATACGATCGAACCCAGATCCCTGGTGCTGTGAGGTAGCAGTGCTAACCACTGAAGCATCGTATCACCTTCGATGAGCAAGTGTCCACACCCACCTGCCTGTGAGTGAGCCTGCTGAGGCTGTTCTGTGTTTAATTAATGGTCATCTGCTTCCACTCCCCTCACATGCTGGGCAGTGGCCAGTTCGATAAAGTGGGAAGGTCATTTTATGGAAACATAACAACTTTAAATTGGATTTTAAGGAGAGTGATACATTCCAGCCCCAGTGGTGCCCACCAGTCGTGAAAGACCCAAGGCCAACCAGGAAACATGACATGCTCCATCTCCATGCATACTCATGTAGAAATAGTTTCAAACTTTTAAAAAATATTATAACGCTACATAAGAGGTGTTATATAAATATAGGTTCTTATTCTAATTGTTGACACACTCACTCCAACAAGGGATAATAGGATAAGTGGTAATTGATCAGAAGCAGGAACTAGACAATATTTCCTCTCTAGCTCAGGGTCAACGGAATTGGCAACTCTGGCAGATAAAAATTACTCAACACCAGGTTATAGTCACTTTGTCCACCCTGGCACCTCCACATCAAAACTCCATGTGGATAGTTGCTCAAGGATACGATCGCCTCTTCACCTCTCTTCCTTATTTATTCTAGTTATAATCTTATTTTTATGTCTTGTTTAAATTATAATGAGTTACATCTGAAACAGCAAAGAAATCTACTAAGTATATATTTAAATGTAACTTAGAAGCAAACTGAATGATTGAAGTGCATAGAATTGAAAATCCTGTTCCTTCTTTCTTGTGTTGATATTGGTACAACACACAAAGTCATAGACATACAGCACAGAAACAGACCCTTTGGTCCAACCACTCCTGACCCACCATGTTCCCAAACTAAACTAGTCCCACCTGTCTGTGCTTGGCCCACATCCCTCCAAATCATTCCTATTCATGAACTTGTCTAAATGTCTTTTAAATGTTGTAACCAGACCTACATCCATCACTTACTTCCTCTTGCAGTTCATATTATCAAAGATGTGGCATATTTTTTGTATTCCCTGCTCTGGACCGCAATGCACTGAAGCAAATGTATGTTCAACCATCCGTGGGTAAAAGTTGAATAGGGTGTAATTAAGATTTAAATGTGTTAAAATGAGTCATCTCACGCTTCAAAAGGCTTCCAAATTTTGATGTGAACAAGGAACAATTAAGGAAGGCACCTCTTACTGTAGTTTTCCATTGCAGTTTGTAGCCCTCACTTCAGAGTTAAAGTGTTATAGTGTGGTACTGAGAGTGACATTAAAGTGTTATAATGCAGTACTGAGAGCCAGGTTAAAGTGTCACAGTGTGGTACAGAGAGTCACGTTGAACTGTTACAGTGTAGTACTGAGTCACATTAAAATATTACAGAGTGGTACTGACAGTCACATTAAAGTGTTACAGTGTGAAACTTGGGGTCAAGTTGAAGTGTGACAGTGTGGTACTGAGAGCCAGGGTGAGTGTTACAGTGTGGTACTGAGATCTGTGTGAAAGTATTAGATGACAGGGTCAGTTAGCTCAGGTGGTTGGACAGTAGGTTAGTGCTGACCAAAACGTCGGATTTTCCTACTCCTCGGATGCTGCCTGAACTGCTGTGCTTTTCCAGCACCACTCTACTCCAGAATCTGATTTCCTTCATCTGCAGTCATTGTTTTTACTTATGAGAAATGTAGCGGTCTGGGTCTGGGTGGGATGCTCTTCAGAGGGGCAGTGTGACCTTGATGGGCTGAATGGCCTGCCTCCACACTGCAGGCACTATGAATAGCAGAGTGGAGTCGATGGGTTGCATGACTTACTTATGCTCCTACAATCTTACAATCCCCCCAGGGATCCGGGTGGAGATGGGGTGGGGTGTGCAGGTGGGCAGGAAGACAGTGGGCTACCACTTGTGACATTTCATGGGGAGGTGGGACTTTCGCAGTTTTGATGTTGGCATTCTGCAGCGGTGGAGATTCTTGGTCTATCTCTTTCTCAAACTTGGGAACACGAGTTGTGAATTGAATAAAGATAGTTTTTGTCTTCATTTTTTAAAATATAATTTTTGTTAATAACTTATGTGCCAGAGTATGGCAATTTAAATACTTTTCACTCTATTTTTTGTAAAAAAAAATACAATTGGCATCAAGTTACTATTTTTGAGTCTAAATTATGTTTGTTTCTGACCAGAAAACACAGACCTCAAAATCCACAAGATTCTGAGAAAGCAGCATAGTATCTCGAGATGCATCATGAAAGATTCAGGGCTTTTATTGGTCAAAGATTACAATCACGGCTTGTTCTTGCAGCTGAGTGCTTTGCATCTGCTCATTCAAAGAGAGGATTAGAGTCGAGTATTAGTCATGGTGTTGTAAATTGTGTGTGTTTTTTTCGCGCTCCTTGAGCTTTTAACTGGTTAAAACTGGGAAGATATTGCATCATCCGCATGACAACTTGATGTACTTGAACTTCTGATCCTAAAGAGGCAATGTGCTGAGCCAGGGGGGTATTACATAGCACCTGGCTCTCTCTTCACTTTGTTAGCAGCATCAGGAGCTATTGATCATCCACCACAGGGTTCACAACACCTGACAATGCTAAAAACAAGCTGCTATTGTTAGGGTAATGTAGTGAGCAGGGCCCAGCTTTATCCACAGTGTAAACAGGTGGCTCAGTCAGTCAGGGCAAGCAGATGGAAATCAATACTGCACTAGCTGCTGTGACAGTGATGAACCTGTAATTGATTTAAACCGTTTAAGAAAATAAAGTATTTATTTGACAATCATCACAGAGGTACAGTAAATCCACTTTAAAGTACTTTTGGTGTTTCTCTTCTGTTTGTGCTTCCATTTAAACCTGTTGGACTATAACCTGGTATTGTGTGATTTTTAACTTTGTACACCCCAACACCGGCATCTCCAAATCATCTTCTGTTTTAATGGGACTAGATAATCTCCCCGCTCCATCCCAGCCTTGAGTTCACCTCGGGATTTCCTAGCAGCTAATGTACATTCCAGGCGTCGGCAGCTGCGGGTGGCATTAACATGAGTTGCACTCCCAGTTAGAACAAGCTTCCAGTCTTGTTTGCAATTGGCCCTACTGTACAAAGCTGGAACACAAAAACAACAACTTGCATTTATACAGCGCCTGTTCGTGGCCGCAGGATGTCCGAAACAAAAACTTTTATTGGTCAAAGATTACAATCACTGCTTGTTCTTGCAGCTGAGTGTCGCACTTATTTTTTTGAAGGGCTATCTCTGTTATATTGGCAGCCCATTTGCGCACAGCAAGCTCCCACAGACAACAATGTGGTCATGCCCAGTTTACATGCAAAAAAAGCCAAATATCATGGATGCTGGAAATCTGAAATAAAAAATACAAAACGCTGGAAATCCTTGACACAATGGTTGAAATATCACAGAATGACATGGTAACTTGGTTTCTCTCTCTTCAGGTGTTGCTGGGCCTGCTGAGTAAATTAAAAATTGAAAATGCTGGAAATATTTGGCAAAATGAATGAAAAGTCACAGATCTGCTGTTGGGTATGACATTTTCAAATTTTAATTTGTATAGGTATTTTCTGGAAGATTTAAAAAAAAGGAACATAAATTATTGTGGCCTCAGCTTTCTACAGTTTATATCAGTGACTTAGATGAAGGGACCAGAAGCAATTTGTAAGTGACACAAAACTAGGTAAGCAAGTATATTGTGAAGAGAACAAAGGCAAAAACAGGGCAAAAATCTGACAGATGGAATGAGAAAATGTGAAGACATTCACTTAAGTAAAAAAAAGCATGGTATTACAGAAATGGAGAATGATAGGAGGTATAGTTCGTAATTTTGCAGATGACACCAAAATTGGAGGTGTAGTGGACAGCGAAAAAGGTTACCTCAGATTACAACAGGATCTGGACCAGATGGGCCAATGGGCTGAGAAGTGGCAGATGGAGTTTAATTTAAATAAATGCGAGGTGCTTCATTTTGGAAAAGCATATCAGAGGAGGACTTATACACTTAATGGTAAGGTCCTGGGTGTGTTGCTGAACAAAGAGACCTTAGAGTGCAGGTTCATAGCTCCTTGAAAGTGGAGTCACAGGTAGGTAGGATAGAAGAAGGCGTTTGGTATGTTTCCTTTATTGGTCAGAGTATTTACATTGGTTAGGCCACTTTTGGAATATTCATGGGATATTGTGAAACTTGAAAGGGTTCAGAAAAGATTTACAAGGATGTTGCCAGAGTTGGAGGATTTGAGCTACAGGGAGAGGCTGAGCAGACTGGGGCTGTTTTCCCTGGAGCGTCGGAGGCTGAGGGGTGACCTTATAGAAGTTTATAAAATCATGAGGGGCATGGATAGGATAAATAGACAAGGTCTTTTCCTTGAGGTAGAGTAGTCCAGAACCACAGGGTATGGGTTTCGGGTGAGAGTGGAAAGATATAAAAGAGACCTAAGAGGCAACTTTTTCACACATAGGGTGGTACGAGTATGGAATGAGCTGCCAGAGGAAGTGGTGGAGGCTGGTATAATTGCAACATTTAAAAAGCATCTGGATGGGTATATGAATAGGAAGGGTTGAGAGGGATATGGGCCAAGTGCTGGCAGGTGGGACTGGATTGGGTTGGGATATCTGGTCAGCATGGACAAATTGAACCAAAGGGTCTGTTTCCATGATGTACATCCCTATGACTCGATGACTGCAGAATTCAGGATGGAACGTTCTCGAGCTTGAGGCATGATTGGTATGCAGGTACAGCAGATAATTAAACAGCTAAATGAGAGGCCATCCTTTATTATTAAAGAAAGTGTAAGTAAATATCACTTATACAAGACAGTAATGAGTCCACATCTCAAATAGTGTCAAAGAAGTTTGTAAATGTTTTGGAGGCAACTCATAGAGTCCCTACAGTGCAGGAAGAGGCCATTCAGCCCATCGAGTCTGCACTAACCCTCTGAAGAGCATCTCAGCTAGACTCACAACCAGCATGGCCAATCCACCTAGCCAATCTTTGGATGGTGGGAGGAACCTACACAGACACAAAGATGTACAGGAAAGCCACACACACAGACCAAGTCCTGAACTACGAAAGCAACCACCCCAACACACACAAAAGAAGTTGCATCAAGACACTATTCAAAAGGGCCACAACACACTGCAGTACACCAGAACTGCAAAAAAGAGGAAGAAGAACACCTATACAATGTATTTGCCAAAAGTGGACACCTGTGCAATTTCATCAACAGATGCCTAAGGGAAAGGCAACAGAACGAGGACATGCCACAACCCAAAGGACTAGCCATGTTACCATACATCAAGAGCATTTCCGAACTGACAGCCAGACTACTGCGACCACTAGGACTCATAACATCACACAAACCAACAGCCACTCTCAGACAACAACTCACCAGAACGAAGGACCCAATACCCAGCATGAGCAAAACCAATGTAGTGTACAAAGTCCCATGCAAGGACTGCACAAAACACTACATAGGACAAACAGGAAGACAGCTAACGATCCGTATCCATGAACACCAACTAGCCACGAAACGACATGACCAGCTATCCTTAGTAGCCACACACACAGATGACAAGCAACATGAATTCGACTGGGACAACACTACTATTATAGGACAAGCCAAACAGAGAACAGCCAGGGAATTCCTAGAGGCATGGAACTCATCCACAGATTCAATCAATAAGCACATCGACCTGGACCCAATATACTGACCACTGCAGTGGACAGCTGAAACTGACAACTGGAAGCGGCAAATACAAACCACTACAAATGCCAGAGGAAAGATCACAGAAGCGCTTCACAGGAGGCTCCCAAGCACTGAGGATGTCACCTAGACAGGGGACGAAACGTCTGCAAGAAATTCCCAGCTCGGCGAACAGAACCACAACAACGAGCACCCGAGCTACAAATCTTCTCACAAACTTTGAACAGACATAGAGAGAACATGCAAACTCCACACAGACAGCTACTAGAGGTGAGAATCAAACCCAGGACCCTGGCACTGTGAGGCAGCAGTGCTAACAGGGGAAGGTGAGGACTGCAGATGCTGGAGATCAGACTCGAGAGTCTGGTGCTGGAAAAGCACAGCTGGTCAGACAGCATCTGAGGAGCAGGCGAATGGGGTGGGGGGCGCGGTGGAGCTCGGGGGAAGGTATCTGAGAATGCGATAGGTAGATGAAGGTGGGGTTGATGGTGATAGGTCAGAGAGGAGGGTGGACCGGATAGGTGGGAAAGGTGATGGACAGGGCAGTGCCAAGTTAGCGGCTTGGGACTGGGACAGGTTGGGGGGAGGGGAAATTAGGTGACTGACAAAATCCACATTGATCCCGTGCGGTTGCAGGGTCCCAAGGTGGAAGATGAGGAATTCTTCCTCCAGGCATCGGGTGGTTAGGGTTTGGCGGTGGAGGAGACCTAGGGCCTACATGTCCTTGGTGGAGTGGGAGGGGGAGTTGAAATGTTCAGCCACAGGGCAGTGGCATTGGTTGGTGCAGGTGTCCCAGAGAAATTCTCTGAAACAATCCGCAAGTTGGTGTCCTGTCTCCCTGATGTAGAGGAGACCACACCAAGTGCAACGGATACAGTAGATGACATTAGTGGAGGTTCAGGTAAATTTCTGTTGGTTGTGGAAGGATCCTTTGGGATCTTGAACGGAGGTGAGCAGGAGATGTGGGCGCAGATTTTGCACTTCCTGCATTGGCAGGGGAGTGGGGTGTGAGCTGGTGGGGGTTGTGGACCTGACGTGGGAGTCACAGAAGGAATGGTTTCTCTGAAACGCTGATAGGGGTGGGGAGGGAAATATATCCCTAGTGGTGGAGTCCATTTGTAGGTGGCAGAAGTGGCGGAGGATGATGCGATGTATGCAGAAGCTGGTGGGGTAGAAGGTGAAGGTGGGAGGGTTGTTCTGTCCTTGTAGCATTGGGGGAGGTGGGGTTCGAGGGCACAGGTGCAGGAAATGGAGGAGATGCACTGAAGGGCATTGTCGACTGCACAGGAGGGGAAATTGGAGAAGGAGGCTGTCTGGGATCTTCTCAGGTGGAACTAACTGGTTATCCTAGGAACAGATGCGGCAGAGACGGTTAGACCATCACTGTACCACCCAAGATTTATGAGATTGAATTGGGTTGGATATTTGGGTTGTCTTATGAGGCTAGGTTGGACAGACTGGGCTTGTTTCACCTGGGAGTTTGGAAGAGGAAGGTCTGACCTGAGTGTAGTGTATAAGACTCTGAATGGCCTTGCAAAGCAGTTTTGGGAAGGATGTTTCTTCTTGTGGGTGAGTCCAGAACAAGGAGGCAGTATTTTAAAATGAAGAGTTACCCTTTTTAGGACAGAGTTGAATGGAATTTTGAAGCGCTTATGCCCAAAATGTTGAGTCTCCTGCTCCTCAGACACTGCCTGACCTGCTGTGCTTTTCCAGCACCGCACTCTCGACTCTGATCTCCAGCATCTGCAGTCCTCACTTTTTCCTCGGGAATTTTGTTTCCCCAGGGGGTTGTGTAACTTTGGAACTCTCTCTTTCCAAAGGCAATTCAGTCAGAGCCATTGAATGTTTTTAAGATGGAGATACATAGATTATTGGTGAGCAGGAAAGCCAGATGTTTTTGGGGTTAGGTAAGAATGTGAAATTTGAAACACAACAGATCAGCTGTGAACTTATTGAACAGAGCAGTACATCCAACGTCAGCTCTAAATTTGTAGGCTCACATGTTTGGATCCTGGAAATTGTCTGCTTTTGAGAGATTGGAAGGGATGAATTACACAATTGTTGAGAGGCAAAGTAGGCCATTTGGTCCATCATATTGTGTCCTCACCACTCTTCAAGTGAGCAATTCCCCTATTGTCATTCTCCCGTCTTCTCCACTTAACTCTGCAGAAATCGAGTTGATTTTTTTATTGTTTTTGTCAAGCGAGTGGTGGTTTTGAGCGATTTATCAGATACAAAGAGACAAATGGAGGTTGATGTTTTGTAGTGGTGATCTGCAGTGAGGTCACAGTCTGAGTGTCCCTGACAGTCCAAATGAGCCAGTGCACAAAGACTCTCCATGGAGCAGCTCATTGCCAGCACATCACATTTAAAAAAAAACTCTACAAAACATTTATTATTGAAAAGAGTACAACAGGCTCTTACATCTTAGCAGTCGCCTTTGATGTTATCAATCAGTTCCACTGTTTACAACATGAAAGTGCTGACAGTGCAGGGACATTGATATTTAGCGCTGTAATAAACGTCTCATTCTGTAAATCTTACACCATTAAATCACTTGAAAGCATGATGACCTGTTTCTATCATGTGGGTCTCGCTCTTTCTTGTCTGATGCTTCTCAGTCCAGTCATTGAGGTGTACAGACCCTTCAGCTCAGCTCGTCTATGCCGACCAGATATCCTAACCTAACCTAATCCCACTTGCCAGCACTTGGCCCATTTCCCTCTAAACCCTTCCTATTCATATACCCATCCAGATGCCTTTTAAATATTGTAGTTTTACCAGCCTCCACCACTTCCTCTGGCAGCTCATTCCATACACATATCACCTTCTGTGTGAAAAAGAGGTCCCTCAGGTACTTTTAAAATCTTTCCCCCCTCACCTTAAACGTAAGCCCTCTAGTTCTGGACTCCCCCACCCCAGGGAAAAGGGCTTGACTATTCATCCTATCCACGCCCCTCATGATTTTATAGATCTCTATGAAATTACCTCTCATCCTCCTACGCGGCAGGGAAAGAAGTCCCAGTCAATCCAGTCTGAACAATAACCCTGTACCACCACCCCCTGTCTCCTACCATCAAGCCAATTTTGCATTCAATTGGCTAGCTCTCCCTGCATCCCATGTGATCCAACCTTACTAACCAGTCTACCATGCAGAACCTTGCTTCTTCCGTCTCTGTCTTTAAACATACTTCTCATGGCATTTTCACTTGTGGTTATCTTTGAGAATAGTCAAATGTGATTACTGTAAATATGTTTAAAGAATTGTTTTTTAAAGAACTGAATTGCGCTGAATTTCTGATTTTGTGACATGATAATGTTTGCTTAAAATGGTTTAGCCGCAATCCTCCAACTTCCAGGATCTTGACTTCATCCAAAGTCCATATCTGAACTTACACAATATCCCTTTCATACATCAGCCCTTTGCTCACTAACCTGCATTGACGCCAGATCAAGAAACACCCTGTTTTTTAAAAATTGCTTCTTTGTTTTCAAGGCCGTCCAAAACCTTGTACCTTCTCATCACAGCCTCCTCCAGCCTTATAATGTTTCAAATCCATTCATTCTTCCAATTCTAGCCTCTTGTATATCTCAATTTTAATCGCTCCACCATTGATGGTTGTGCCTTCAGCTGTCTGAGTCCCAATCTCTGAAAATTCCCCACAAACCTCACTCACTCTCCCTCTCTCTTTTAAGATGCATGTGAACTGAATGTATAAAGATCTCCATCTTACCTCGATTCACTTGAAACATGACATGCCACAAGACGCATGCTTTTCTATCCAACTTAATCCAACATTAGCCCAGTGACATGTGTGCCTGTGAATGTAATGTTTGTATATAATAGTTACCTGCAAATGTTTGTTGGATTCTTCAATACAATATCCATGTCTATTTTCTAATGTTACAGGAGTAACATGAGCATTCCTGTATCGGATAAAACAGCCTGCAGAAACAAATTCAGGTGAGGAGGAGGAGGAAGAGGAGTCCTGAGTTGTCATTTGTGGGTGCAGCGGCTCACTCATGATTTCTGATGAAAAGACAACTTCTAATTCCCGAACAGAGGTGAGTGAAAACAATGGTGGGAGTGAGGTGAAGATGAGGACACACCCTCGACATTCAGTGACTGTCTTAACTGCATTGTTCACTGGCAGCACAGCCAGAAGGTTATGTGGGGGAGCATCTGGAATACCAGAAGAAGTGAGATAATGCCCCTCCTGACCACAGAATCAGTCACACTCAACAATTCACAGAGGGCTTCTTTTAGATCTGTTCATGGGATACAGGCATCACTGGTTGGGTCAGCATTTATTGTCTATCCCAAATGATCCCGAGGCCAGTTAAGAGTCAACCACTTTGCTGTGGGTCTAGAGTCAAATTATCAGCCAGATCAGGTAAGGACGGTAGATTTCCTTCTCTAAAGGGCCTTAATGACCCAAATGGGATTTTACAACTGTCTGCACACATAGAGACAGTTAGCTTTTTATGTCAATTATAACTGAATTCAAATTTCACAATCTGCCATGGTGGAATTTGACTCCATAATCCCAGAGGTTTACCTGGGGTTCTGGGTTACCAGTCCAGTATCATTGCCACTATACCATTAGCTCCTCATTCGTCAAATGGCCAAATAGGCAGCACTGCTTCTTCAGATTGTCTTTATTTACTAATGTCAGCTAGTGTGACTAAAAGAGATTATCTTCTCAGAAACTGTTAAGAGACTTTGCAGAGTGCATTGATTATATTTACCCTTGCTACTTGTTAAAACATTGTAAGGTAAATTGAACGCAATAGAAGATTTCATACCAGGGTTTTTATGTAGACTTTATCATTGTTTCCAAGTGTATTCCACTCTTAACCTTCATCATTTTAAATGTGTTGGCAGGTGTGCCATAAAGAATAATAAATCACAAAATGTAATAATGCAGGTTAATGAGGCCATTAAAAACTTCAAACTAAGCACTGAGAGAATTGAATTAGATTAAACTTGTATAGCGAACAATCCTGGTTTCCATATAATAGAATGAATAGAGAGCTGGAGAAGATGAAAAAAAAATTAACAAGGCCAATACCAGGACTGAGAGATTATAACTCAACAGCTCTCTACGGGAAGGAGTTCCAAAGACTCTCAACCTTCAGAGAAGAAATTAATCTCCATCTCAGTCTTAAATTAGCATTTCTTTGTTCTGAGATTATGCCCTCTGGTCCTAGACGTGTGGTTATAACTCTCAAGAAAGGCTGAACAGACTGCAGTTCTCAGAAAAGAGAACAGTGAGGGTAACCTGCTGTTCCCTGGAGCGTCAGAGGCTGAGGGGTGACCTTATAGAGGTTTATAAAATCATGAAGGGCATGGATAGGATAAATAGGCAAGGTCTTTTCCCTGGGGTCGGGGGAAGACCAAAACTAGAAGGTTTAGGTTTAAAGTGAGAGGGAAAAGTTTTAAAAGGGACCTAAGGGGCAGCTTTTTCATGCAGAGGGTGTACATGTATGGAATGAGCTGCCAGTGGAAGTGGTGGAGGCTGGTACAATTACATTTAAAAGGTACCTAGATGGTATATGAATAGGAAAGGTTTAGAGGGATATTGTCCAAATACTGGCAAATGGTATTAGATTAATTTAGGATATCTGGTTGGCATGGGCGGTTTGGACCAAAAGGTCTGTTTATATGCTGTACATGTTTATGACTCTGTGGGAGCCTTTAAAATTGTGAAACAGTTTAATATGGTAGATGTAAAGAAGCTGTTTCTAATTCTGGGAGAGACTCCTAAACTAGGACACATAAAATAAAAGATAATTACTAATATGTCAAATAGAAAATTCTGGAGAAATAAATTTAAACAGAGTGGTCAGAATATGAGTACATTACCACAGGGAATCATTGAAGGGAATAACACAGATGCATTTAAGTTGAAGCTGGATAAACACAGGGGATGAAAGGAGACAGATATGTTGATCGTGTAAAGAAGGGTGGGAGGAAGATCATGTGGAACTATAAAGACCTTGGGAGGGACCAATTGGGCTGAATGGCCTTTAAGAGATGTAACAGATATTTGACCAGTGAGCTGCTACATTCTTAATTCAATGAAAATGCCTAAGATGGCCACAGGGGTAAATGTGTTTTATACAAAGAGACTCTGTCACATTGACTCACTGTCTGAATTCCCACTGGGCTGAAATCAAACCCAGCTCAGTCTGCCCTCGGTCTCAGGTTTCATGTTACCAGGCACTCTAATTTTAATCTTTCCTTGTGAGGCTACTTCGTAATGTCTTAGGAAAATATTTGCTTTCCTTGTACACACGATTGCAAAGGCGTCAAACTGGCTGATGGCAGAAGCAAACATCATCATTCATTTAAAATATCTGCAGCATGTTATTTTGTGTGTATGTACATGAACACTGTGTGTGCACATGTGAGTCAGTGGGTGTAAGTGTATAAGTGTCACTAGGTGAGTGTGTCAGTGGGTGTGTCAGGGTGAGTGTTTTAAGATGAGTGTATGCAGTGTCAGTGATTGTAGGTAGGTGAGTGCATCATTCTGGATTAGTGGTGCTGGAAGAGCACAGCAGTTCAGGCAGCATCCAAGGAGCTTCGAAATCGACGTTTCGGGCAAAAGCCCTTCATCAGGACTTTTGCCCGAAACGTCGATTTCGAAGCTCCTTGGATGCTGCCTGAACTGCTGTACTCTTCCAGCACCACTAATCCAGAATCTGGTTTCCAGCATCTGCAGTCATTGTTTTTACATAGGTGAGTGCATCAGTACAAGCGAATCTATGAGTGAGTTTCAGCAGGTGAATGGGTACAAGGGTGAGTGTGTCTGTGCCCATATTAATTGTCCATCCCTAGTTGCCCCTTGGGAAGGTGGGGGTGAACAGCATTCTTGAACTGCTGCAGTCCATGTGCTGTAGGTAGACCCACAATGTCCCTTAGGGAGGGAATTCCAGGATTTTGGCCGAGTGACAGTGAAGGAAGGGGATATATTTCCAAGTCAGGATGGTGAGTGGTTTGGAGGGGAACTTATTGGGGGGTGGGTGGGTGGGTGGTGGAGCTCCCATGTATCTGCTGCCCTTGTCTCAATAGTCGAGGTTGTTAGTTTAGAAGGAGCTGTTGAAGGATTTAGATGAATTTCTTCAGTGTTTCACAAAGTTAGTCCCTTTTCTTTCTAAAAGCTGTTCCTTGGCTCAAGGAGACTCTGTCCTTGATTTTTCTCAGAGTGGTAATAAACCAGGCCAGGGTCCGATCAGTTTGGTTTGGTACAGAGATGAAAAGGATTTTGAGAGGCTTTTTGTTGAATTGACTTGAATTTATTGTCATGTGTACTGAGGCACAGTGAAAAGCTTGTTTATATGTAAACAGGTGAGACTTCAGGCCAAAGTGGTCATGTTTTAGAAGTGACTTATATAATGAAAGGGGAGTGGTCAGCTCCCTAGCTGAGCTGAGCAGTTTTTAGTTCAGTCTTGAACTGGTACGAAATTCAACAGGGAGCTGTGTGGAAAACTCTGTTTTCTGCCCTTCAACTTCAACCTGTAAGCATGTGTTCCATTTATACTGGGTTTTTAAAGGGAGTTTGCTTATTGGTACTGATGAGTATATTCGGAACAGCATAATTAAGTCTAGTTGGATGGGCTGAGTTCTGTAGGGGTTCTTTATTCTGTTCTTTGTGTTTCATTGTGTAATTTTTGTGAATACATTTCGGTCTGTTTTAAAATCTAGTAGTCAACCTCGCTAACCTAATCTGGGAAATTTTCATTGTACATTTACCGAAACAAATAGCAAAGTTATGGTCTGAGCTACCTGCTTAAGAATATTTTGAGTGGTCTGACTTAGTCCATAGCAAGTGCATCTTGTAGACGGTATTAAGGGCGGCACGGTGACACAGTGGTTAGCACTGCTGCCTCACAGCACCAGAGACCCGGGTTCAATTCCTGCCTCAGGCGACTGACTGTGTGGAGTTTGCACGTTCTCCCAGTGTCTGCGTGGGTTTCCTCCGGGTGCTCTGGTTTCCTCCCACTATCCAAAAATGTGCAGGTTAGGTGAATTGGCCATAATAAATTGCCCGTAGTGTTAGGTGCAGGGGTAAATGTAGGGCAATGGGTCTGTGGGTGGCGGGGCGGTGTGGACTTGTTGGACCGAAGGGCCTGTTTCCACACTGTAAGTAATCTAATCAAAATGCTGCAGATGCTGGAAATCTCAAACAAACACTCTTCTGAAGAAGGGTCGCTGGACTCAAAACATTAACTATGTTTCTCTCTCCGCCGAAACTGACAGATCTGCTGAGTCCTTCCAGTGTTTTTTATGTTTATTGGAGATTGTACACACTGCTGAGCATCAGTGATGGAGGGAGTGAATGTTTCTGGATGTGGTGTTAATCAAGTGAGCTGCTTTGCCCTGAATGATTTTGAGATTCTTGAGTGTTATTGGAAGTGCAGCCATCCAGGCAAGTGAGGAGTATTCTATCACACCCTGACTTGTGTCTTGGAGATGGTAGACAGGCTTTAGGGAGTCAGGAGGTGAGTTACCCACCAGAGAACTCCTAGCCTTTGACTTATTCTTGTAGTCACAATATTTATATAATTAGTCTATATCAGTTTCTGGTCAATGTAACAGGATTGAACCCAACTGTGCAGCTCTGCAGTTGATGAGCATGTCCAAATATATCATCGATGCTCACAGTTTCAGAATTGTTGCCCTGCAATCCTTAAACATGAGAATCAGAATGGTACAGCACAGACAGTGGCCACTCAGCTAATCATCCCAATGCTAGCTGTTAGAACAAGCTATTTAATCAGTTCCCCTTGTCTTTTTTATAATCCCCACAGCCCTCCAAATGTTGATGGCTGCAAGTTTTGATTGAATTTGCTTCTACCATTTTTTCAGACTTGACAGCAAAATGAACCCCACAGTGGAATAAAACATTCTCAATTCTCCCCACAAACCTTTACGTTATTTAGTTTAAATCTGGTTACCTCCTCACCCACCCAATGGATAAGTTCCTCCTTGCTTATTTTATCAAAGTGACACAACGACTTCTCTCAAAAAAAAATATAATTTCTTGTTATAAGATGTGATAGAGGTTGTTAAAATGTAAAAGAATTTCAGTAGTGCAGACAGAGGTAGACAGTTCCCATTGTTGGGGTGATCACTGGGGAGCTCAGCAAAACACCGTTTCACTCAGAGGATGGGAAGGAGAGTGAAAGTATGATCAGGGAAGTAGTCGCTAAGCACATTTCAAAGGAAAGCACATTTCAAAGGGGTGGCATGGTGGCTCAGTGGTTAGCACTGCTGCCTCACAGCACCAGGGACCTGAGTTCGATTCCAGCCTCGGGCGACTGTCTGTGTGGAGTTTGCACATTCTCCTCCGGATGCTCCCGTTTCCTCCCACAATCCAAAAGATGTGCAGGTTAGGTGAATTGGCCATGCTAAATTGCCCATGGTATTCAGGGATGTGTAGGTTAGGTGCATTCGTCAGGATAATAGAGTAGAGGGAATGGGTCTGGATGGGTTACTCTTCAGAGAGTCAGTGTGGACTGGTTCGGCTGAAGGGCCTGTTTCCACACTGTAGAGATTCTATGATTCTAAATACATGAGGGGGAAATGACTGAAAGGACACATTGAGAGGGTGAGAGGAAGTAAAGTGGATGGTGACTCAGGTGCATCATAAACTCCAGAATGACCAGATAGACCAAATTCCGAGTCAAATCGTCAGTCCCTGTCACCAGCAAAGACTAAACTGAGAGCCTACAAAGATTTGAATCCCAAGTGAACAGCGCCTGCATTGTCAACAGGATTTACACCGTCATTGCTTCCCTTAGCAATTAGGCATCTGCTAGATTCTGGTAGCCAGGCACAGTTTAAGAGGCTCAGTCATTCTGCAATTCATTTCAAATGAATGAATCCCATTTGATGGCAGTTTTCCAACCAAGATTATTTTGGAAACCCTGCAGTTCAGAGAAAATGCAAATTGCATTGAGGCATCTGTACCCTGCCACTCTCCTGGTTACCATGCTGATAATTTGAACAGATACTTCCTGCAGTCAGACTGACATGGAGAGTGAGTGTTAGTTATGAGAGCTCTCTACAGAGGGAATCCCGTTGCATAGCTTAAAGTAAAATACCCTGAAGTATGGGTACAAGAGAGAAGATTAGCCCTGGAGGTTTATGAGGTGCTTCTAGCTAGCAGCATGTCTAACTCCTGAGGAAACACAGCATCACTTTCATATTCAAACAGAGATGGGATGGTGGGTTTGGGGGGCGGGGGGGGGGGGTGGGGTGGTGTGTGGGGGGGGGGGGGGGGGGGGGGGGTGGAGGGGAGTGTTTCAGGGGGAGTGGAATGTCACTGCTGAATGTGAAGTCCAGAATTCTCTCCACAGTCATTACCCACTGGATCAGGTCTGCTCTGGGATCCATCACTCACCTCAAACAAAACTCTGTTGCACCAGGTAGGAAGACCTTCGAAAGCCTCATGTTGCTCAGGGATACGAACATCTAGGCGCAGGACAGGGGGATTGAAACCTGCCTCATCAGTGTGGACAAGGAGAAGACAGGCTATCACACACTGACAAAATGGAGGTCCTCTTTAAAACAGGGTCCAGTGGGGAGCAGATCCACAGCTAGCTCCAATGCTCTACACCAACATCAGTAACACAGCGGGTGGCAATCAGAAAGCTTTCAATCAAATCTGGATCGAGGTGATGCTGCCCCCCAACACTGGCCTGTTTGTGTGTGGAGTATTGAACCCTTTGTTGGGAGGGTCATGAGTACAAGAATGTGATGATCCCAGGCAGTGGAGGTACTTAGGGTAAAACCCTCTCTGTCCACAGGCATTGTCATTGTCTCCTGCCCAGATCCTGCTGTCACTGCACAGACTGACATGCGTCTGTAAGTTGCTCAAATCGGTTCCAGGAGCGAAAATAAATCAGGGCGCGAGCAGGCCATGTCTCTCTGGAAGTGTCAGCAGATCCTGTGTCCCCCTTCCCTGTCAGGTCAGGTGACCTGAAGTTGCTGGGGTTGTGGTGTGGAGGGGCCAGTAGAAACTGGAAGGAGCGAATAGCCACAGTCAAACTGAACCTGAGCAAGTGTGAAGAATGGACCCTCTCCACAAAGGGGCTGGGGACGGGGTTGGGGGAATGTGCTGAACCTTGTCATGACGAGAGAGTCCTACCCTCCCCCCCTCCATATGTGACCCTCGAGGGTGCTGTGATGGGGGAAATACCCACTCTCTACAGGAATGTTACTTTTACAAAGAAGCTCCAAACTGAGCTGCAGCGTTTCTGTTGGGGTTCATCCTGAGCAGGTCCGTGACAGGGGACTCTGTGCTCTCCAGACTGTTCTCCAGGACACACACCGGGATAAATTCATCTGGTGGAACATCAACTCAGTGAGAGATGCACTTTTGTTTGCCTGTGAACTCAGAGTGCAAAGAGGTATCCTCAATCAAGTGTTGTAGACTGGCACATACATGCGAGATGGCAATGTCACTGTCTGAGGCCAAATAAAAATGGAAAGAACAGTGTCTGCTGTAAATCAGAAATATTAATCATAAATTGCCGGAAAAGCAGTTCTAAGGCAGGGTCATTTGACTCGAAACATTAACTCAGATTTCTCTCCACAGATGCTGCCAGACCTGCTGAGCTTTTCCAGCAATTTCTGTTTTTGTGTCTAAGGCCTTTGTACACCAAGGGGCTGATAAAGAATGAACACTGTGTATATCAAGAGAATTGAAGTTTGTATTGAGACACCTCAGAGTGGAACACGGAGAAAAGTTTATTTGCATTGCATTTTCTAAAATGTTCAATTTGAAATGTTCTGACCTCAGGCGGTGTGTCTGACATGGAATGCATAATGCAGGTGTTAAGACTATTGTAATTGTCCTGAGACATCTAAGCCTGAAACATGGTGAATAAAAATAAGTTGAAATCTATTGCTTTCAAGTGGAAATGGTTTGCAATGTATTTTTAAATTTTTTTTTTAACAAAACTGTCAGAGACAGGAGTTGGCAGTGACAACAATGGCTCTGAGTCAGAAAACTGTGGATTCAAGTCCCACTCCAGAGACCTGAGCAAATAATTGAGTCTGTAACTTCCAGCACAGTATCAAGAGAGAGCTGAGCCATCAGACATGGCAGCTTTCAGATGAGATGTTAAACCAAGTGCCTCTCTGCTCTCGAGAGATCCCAAGGTACTAGTTACAGAAGAACAGGGGAGCTCTCCATAGAGCCCTGTGCAATATTAAAGCCACCACCAACCTCACTAAAACAGTTTACCTGCTCGTTATGACATTGATGTTTGTGGGAGCTTGCTGCATTACAACAGTGACTATATTTCAGAACTACTTGGCAAGTAGTGTTTTGAGAAATGCTGAGGTCATGAAAGGCACTATGGGAATTTAAGACTTTCTGCTAGTGTTGGAATAAGTGTTAATTCATTCATTCACAGGATATGATCGTCAATGACAGGATGTAATGGTCATTGAGATGACTAAGGGGTTTGACTCTTCTTCATTCTAAACAGCAGTCATACCAGACTTGAAACATGATTCCTGATGAAGGGCTTTTGCCCGAAACGTTGATTTCGCTGCTCGCTGGATGCTGCCTGAACTGCTGTGCTCTTCCAGCACCACTAATCCAGTATTTGAAACATTTACTGCTTTTCTCTCCATAGAGCTGCTGATTTCCCCAGCATTTTCTGTGTTTGGAACATTGAACATAGAACTGTACAGCACAGTACAGTCCCTTCAGATTTGTATCAGATCTCTAGCATCCCTAGCTTCTATAAAAGGAGCTTTCACAGGAGGCTCCCAAGCCCTGAGGATGTCACCTAGACAGGGGACGAAACATCTGCAACACAAATTCCCAGCTCGGCGAACAGAACCACAACAATAAAAGAAATGTCCACCAGGTTTTCTTAAATTAACAAAACAAATCTGATTTATTAGTAATAAAATTTGTTATTAAAGCAAGTGCAAACACTGATTAACACTATGCAGAATTCAAATTTTATCCCCTTAATCCCAGACATATGCACAACACAAAACAGAAGTCTCTACAGAGATGATAGGAAACAGGGGGAAAAAAAGTCCTTGTGAGCTAAGCATCTGGAAATAAGAATAAACGTGACAATTTATCACATCAACTGGATTTCCTGTTGATGAACCTGAATTGCTGGCAGCTGTAATTTGAAGGTGGACATCCAGTTCTGATTTCAATGACTTGTGGATTGGGCACAGTCTGCCCCTTCAAATTTAACCAAGCTGACAGAAATACTGGTAATTGGAAATTCTATTGGTTTTCCAAGAATACCTACTGAGATCAGGATTTCAGGGGCCAGGCTTGTAACGTCCGGGGAGTCAGCTTTATTCTAAACCTGGATCCATAACATAGAATTCAAAGAGCAGAAAGGGCCACTGAGTAATCATTAATAGAGAGGACTCAGTCTTTTCAAAGTCAGGTTTCCCAGTAATTAGGGCAATAAACCCTTTCTATTATCTGCTTGAAAGCTTTAATTTCCACAGGTAAACTGCAGCACACATTAAACTGCTGGCTTTATTTCTAAGAATTCATACAGTATAAACCCTTTTCAAATCAGAAAATTGCCAATAGCTCGAAATGTTCCCTTATCTTCCCAGATAGCCTTTAAATATAAACACCCCCAACACTTATTGAAATTGCCCAGCTACAATTGTAGATTGATCTCATTTCTTGAAATCATTAGTCCAGGGCTCTGGATGTCTATCTCAGAGACATAATCACTACAGAGACGTTCTCATATGGGGCTTGATTCTTCTATTTGGCTCAGTACCCAATCTCAGCTAATTCCTAATGAAGGGAAGTCAAGTCTCAGGCAGGTCCCCTCAGTTATTGGTTGAAACCTAAATCAGTCCAAGTGAAACTTGTTCAAGATGTTGCTGAAGGAAAGCATAGAGGAGAGAAATGAGGGAAAAAAAACTTTGCAAAGTCATAACAGGGGACTCCACTGGTCCCTGGTGATGTCTTAATGTGCAGAATCAGCACAGAGGGAAGCCTTAAAACTTTCTGAAGAGCTGGGTTTGGGACCAGAACAGTGGAGCCTCTTTTCTGTGGATCCCAATTGAGAAAAGCTGTTACTTGGAGGATTGTCCGAAAGTCCTCTTCCATTCCCAACAAATGGGGTCAAGTCAAGGCAGTGAGCCTGAAGCGTGGAGAGATAAGCTTGAGGAGGGTGGGAGTGGGGAGAGAGTAGCATAGAGTACAATGGGTGAGTGGGGGAGGGGATGAAGGTGACAGGTCAAGGAGGAGAGGGTGGAGTGGATAGTGGAAAAGAAGATAGGCAGGTAGGACAAGTCCGGACAATTATGGGGACAGTTACTGAGCTGGAAGTTTAGAACTAGGGTGAGGTGGGGGAAGGGGAAATGAGGAAATTGTTGAAGTCCACATTGATGCCCTGGGGTTGAAGTGTTCCGAGGCGGAGGATGAGGCGTTCTTCCTCCAGGCGTCTGGTGGTGAGGGAGCAGCGGTGAAGGAGGCCCAGGACCTCCATGTCCTCGGCAGAGTGGGAGGGGGAGTTGAAATGTTGGGCCGCAGGGCGGTGTGGTTGATTGGTGCGGGTGTCCTGGAGATGTTCCCTAAAGCGCTCTGCTAGGAGGCGCCCAGTCTCCCCAATGTAGAGGGGACCGCATCGGGAGCAACGGATACAATAAATGATATTAGTGGATGTGCAAGTAAAACTTTGATGGATGTGGAAGGCTCCTTTAGGGCCTTGGATAGAGGTGAGGGAGGAGGTGTGGGTGCAGGTTTTACAGTTCCTGCGGTGACAGGGGAAAGTGCCAGGATTGGAGGGTGGGTTGTTTGGGGGTGTGGACCTGACCAGATAGTCGCGGAGGGAACGGTCTTTGCGGAAGGGGGAAAGGGGTGGGGAGGGAAATATATCCCTGGTAGTGGGGTCTGTTTGGAGGTGGCGGAAATGTCGGTGGATGATTTGGTTTATGCGAAGGTTGGTAGGGTGGAAGGTGAGCACCAGGGGCATTCTATCCTTGTTACGGTTGGAGGGGTGGGGTCTGAGGGCGGAGGTGCAGGATGTGGATGAGATGCGTTGGAGGGCATCTTTAACCACGTGGGAAGGGAAATTGCAGTCTCTAAAGAAGGAGGCCATCTGGTGTGTTCTGTGGTGGAACTGGTCCTCCTGGGAGCAGATCCGGCGGAGGCGGAGGAATTGGGAATACGGGATGGCATTTTTGCAAAAGGTAGGGTGAGAAGAGGTGTAATCCAGGTAGCTGTCCATAAGAAATGCAAGAATAGAGTATGGGGGTGGCTCTGGGTAGGATGCTCTTCAGAGGGCCAGTATGGACTCGATGGGCTGAATAGCTTGCTTCCACACTGCAGGTCTTCTATGATTCTAAGTGATTAGAAACAAAAACAGAAATTTCTGGTGAAAATAGCAGCACCTATGGGGAGGAAACAGAATCCAGACTTGAAACATTAACTCTATTTTCTCCTGAGGATGCTGCCAGACCTGATGAGTTTCTCCAGCAATTTGTTTTTGTTTCTGATTACCAGCAATTAGTTGATTTTTCAATTGATATTGTCTCTGGTCACATTTCTCTCTGGCTGCAGATCGCTGCTATGTCACAATCAAAACTAACAAAATGTAATAAAAACCAAAAGGACTAGGGATGCTGTAAATCAGAGACAAAATAAACAAAAAGTAATGTCACATTTCCTAACCATCCAGTTTCCCACCTAGTCTTTGGTCACACTATCCTATAAACTAAACATGCCTTTCTTTAATGTTGAGGGCAATTCACAGGAACACAGAATTTGACATTGCGCAATATCTGGAGTTGTTAGACAAACAAAGCAGGGTTTGGTTAAAGAAGCTCATTTTTAAGGAGCATTTTATTGGAGGAGAGAGAAACAGAGAAAGACAAGATTGGGGAGAATATTCCAGAGTCTGGGCTTTGGCAGCTGAATGAATACCTATCAACAGTGGACCCTTCCAAGCAAGGATGGGCAAGAGGCCAGAATTGGAGGAGCACAGAGATCCCCGAGGCTCGTGGGTCTGGGGAAAGTGACAGACATAGGGAGAGGCAAGGCCATGGAGGTATTTAAAAATGGTGGAAGTTTTAAAATTGTCGTGTTGCTGGATTGGGAGTCACTGGAATCATTTGATGAAAGATAAATTGCTGATAAGCTCATCCTGGGCATAACCAAGCAGGTCTGTTTTTAAGCCTTTCTTACCCCTCTCACCAATGCCTGATGAACATGAGCTGTATGGGAGAGGGCTACCAAAATCGGGTCAGTGTTAAAGTAATCGATTCCCACACTGACTTGCCAGGAAGATGTAGGGGGGGCAACAGACTCATGATATTATTGCTTGGATTGTTAATCCAGACACGCAGGTAATGTTCTGGGGAGCTGTGTTCAAATCCTGCCACGGGTGGCAATGGAATGTGAATTCAATTTTTAAAATCTGGAATTGAGTCTAATGAACGACCTTGAATCCATTGTTGGGAAACCCGTCTGGTTCACTAATGGCCTTGAATGAAGAGAATTGCCATCCTTACCTGTGACCCACAGCATTGCGGTTCATCCTTAACTACCCTATGGGCAGTGAGGGTTGGCCCAGCCAGAGATGCCATTGTCCCGTGAATGGAATTAAAAAGCATTTCCAGCAGCCAGTGTCAACTTCATTGACGTTCAGAAGGCAGGGACTGCTGACTTCATTTGGGATCCCAAAACAGGAGGTGCTTTCTTGTAGACCGAAGAGTGTACGTTTAGGGCTCCAGCTGGAAGTTAAAGGCCAACCCTGTTATGACCTTCCTTGGCTCCTCTCTCTAAGCTCCGCCAGGACTATCAACTCATCTCCTCAGTGGCAACATCCCCCAGTTGGGGTTTAAGCTGAGGTCTTATTGTACAAACTTCTTAATGTACTTGTATGAAACTTTTCACCACCATGTCATTGCAAAGATTAACCTGTTTATTTAAAATGAGCTAATGTCATCATTAAAACAATGTGAGTGTGTTGAGTGTTCTTGCCATAATATTGCAGTGTGATCTCCGACCTCCAGCTACTATCTATTTTTAGCACCTTCACATCATCAGCAACTTGTCTCTGAGGATTCAGGTTTCTTTATCTTCAATATTCTGCATTACCCATCACTGGACATGGTCCCCACACATTGAATTTATAGGTCATTCAGCCCCAGCTAGTCTGTACTGGTGCACACACTGCTCTGTATTCTCCACCTGCCCTTCTTCATCTCATCCTATCAGCATATCCTTCTACTCCTTTCTCCCTCACAGTTTGTTTATCTTCACTCTTCACCTCAGTCACTCCCCCTCTAGGAATGAGTGCCACATTCTCCCCATTCTCCAGGTGAGGATGTGTCTGTTGAACTTCCAGCTGAATTTGTTAGCGTCTATCATATTTGCGACCACTAGGTGTGGTATCCCTGCTGGCCTCCACAACAAGTGGAAATATTTGCTCTATGTCTATCCCAATGAATCCCTTCAAAATTTTAAGGACCTCAATTAGGTCACATGTGGCCAGCCCTTTTCTAGAGAAAGGTTCACCAGCCTATTTGGAGGATTAGAGAGGAGAAAGAGGAAAACAATCAATGCTGCAAAGGAGATGACAAGACACCATGCTTCCACAGACAACACTGTGATGGGACCAAATATTCTGTAGCTGTGATGTTGGTTTGCAGCTTAATATTGGTGAAGACACTAGGGATATTATCTTGCTTTATTCAAATTTGTGTTGTGGGATTTTTCTGTCCACACAAGAGGACAGATGGAAGCTCTCTGTTCTGTATTATTCAGAAGGCAGTGTCTCCAACAGTGCGGCACTCCCTTTGCATTCAGTCCTCAGCCTAGACATGTGTGCTCATCTCTCTGGAGCGAGAATCTGACCGATAATCTTCGGACTCAGAGGCAAGAGTGCTATCCACAGAGCCATCAATCAAACTCTGCTCAACAATTCCCTGTTTTATTAACTGTCAGTAATGTTAAGAATTATTTTCTGAACGGTTTTGTTTTGAAATAAAGGAAATATTAAATAAATGAATCAAACTTCAATTTGAGTGTCTGTAGTTTGAATGTCAAATAAGTAACCCACAAACGATCCAATGTGTGGGAAAAGCTGTCTGTGGCCTGAAGGCACTAGAAACACAAGTATGTAGTACACCATGCCAGCTGATGCAGTCTCCTTTATAATGTAAAACCTGAGAGACATCAAACAGCATGTACCATCACCATTATTGTGTAATCCCATTTTACTTTATATCCCCATCCGATAATAACTGTGGAGTTTCAGATATGACATTTCTGTACAATTTCACACCATTATTTACAAGGGGTAAATCTTGAATGTGTGTGCTGATGGAAAACTGCTGATAACTGCCCATTGTACACCCTCTAAAATATCCAAATTATCCTTTGATTGTTTTCCTCTCTCTCCTCTCTAATCCTCCAAATAGGCTGGTGAACCTTTGGATATCCAAATTATGTCATTTTCATTGGCTGCAATGATGAAGCGACCAGTAGAATTCCGATTTGCTATCAACAGTTTTACACCAGAGATCAATTGAACCATCCATGTCTTCATCAGTGTGACCATTTTTGAGAAAAAAAATTTGCATCAATCCACAGCCCAACCCGAACAATGTTGGCATGAGGGGCAATCATTCACTAATGAGGATGATTGTCCTCCTAGGAAATTCCATGTCACTGGTCATGGGTCCTTATGTGGTTAATGAGCCACATCCTACAGCCACAGCTGACCATATATTTAGCAGGTGTTTCCCAGGGGTGGAAGTGTTTCTTAGCCCTGAGATCATTGGCCCATTACTTTCTTCTGTTTCTTCTCCATAACGTCCTCTTGCTGATGGGTGTTCTCAAAGAATTGTGTCCCTTCGAACAGAAGGCTCCTCCAGGTCAGTTTCTTCGGAAAGAGGGTCTCCGAAGCATTGACACCTATGTTGCATTTCTTGAGGGACCGTCTTCAAGAGTTACTGAAATGGTTTCTTTGTCCTCCCCTCATTGAGCTAGGCGAAGAAGATTTGCCTTGTCAGTCAGAACTCAGGCATTCCAAGCATGTGGCTTGCCCAACCAGATTTGTAAATAATTGTGTGAAATTGCATCCAAATGTCAAATCTGAAAATCCACAGTTACTAGCCAGTGCGGATATAAAATCAAATGGGATTACATGACAATTAACCAACCTGCCTGGCTGGGTTTAACTGATCTCAGCCTTAATGCTGTTAGCGTCTTCAAGGACGCTGACGTTTGTATCAAAGTGTGTAGTGCTGGAAAAGCACATCAGGTCAGGCAGCATCGGAGCAGCAGGAGAATTGATGTTTCAAGCATAAGGGCTTCATCAGGAATGAGGGGGTGGACCATGGGAGCTGAGAAATAAATGGGAGGGGTGTGGGGCTGGGGTTAAGTAGCTGAAGATGGGGTTAATGGTGATAGGTCAGAGAGGAGGGCAGAGCAGATAGGTGGGAAGGATGATGGACAGGCAGGACAGGTCATAAGGGTAGCTCCAAGTTAGAAGGTTGGATCTGGGATATGGTGGGGGGAGGGAAAATGAGGAAGCTGGTGAAATCTACATTGATCCTGTGTGGTTGGAGGGTCCCAAGGAGGAAGATGAGGTTTTCTTCCTCCAGGCAACAGGTGGTTAGGATTTGGCAATGAAGGAGGCCCAGGACTTGCATGTTAGTATGCCTGTCCTCCCAGCTGACGCAGAGAATCTGTCTCAAACAATGTTGACGGTACTTCTCAATGTACACCCTGCATACCGAACAACACAAACTTATACAGAGTCACTGACAAGGCACTCCATGGTAAAATTATCAGACAAAATCTGGCATTAACACAGGTAAAACCTAGTCAAAAACATAAGTTTTAAAGAGATTCTTAACAGATGAGAGAGAGGGGCAGAGGGATTTAGGGAGAAAATTCCAGAGTTTAAATTTTAGCAGTGAATGAATGGTCACCAATCATTGAAAACCAGGAAGAGGCTAGAATTGGAGGAGCGCTGAGAGTTGTAGGAGGTGAGAGATATGAGGGGCAAGGGCATGGAAAGGTTTGAAAATTAGGATAAGCCTTTTAAATCTAAGGAAGCCAGTGAAGGTCCATGAGCAGAGTGGTGATGGGTGACCAATGCTCAATATGAATTCGGATACATGTAACAGGAGCTTTGACTAAGCTTAGGTTTAGGGCTGGGGGAAGGAGATTGGTCAGGGGAACCTTGCAATAGTTGAATCTGGAGAGAACAAAATGTAAATTCTAAAGCCTGGATTTTCACTCCTTGGCTGGGATTGCAGCGTTCAAGAAATTTTGCAGCTCAGTCCCATTTATCTGTCAGCAAATGTCGGCACATTATCGACATCATAGAGCATGAAGTCTATCTCAACAGACCCAGTGCAGTCCTGAAGATGTGCTGAACCATCAGAGTCTTTTAGATGAGTTGTTAAGTCCCATGTGATCTCTTAGATGGACATGTAAAATCTGAGAGAGGTTTTCTGAAAAAGAGCAAAGGAATCCTGCCTTGTGAACTGGCTAATATTTATCCTTCAACCAACATCAAAAAGAAACAGATATTCTGGTCATTACCACACTGTGATAAAAAGTCAACCATAGTCTGTGCTCCTTATCACAATCAGATAACCTCTGCTGAACAGTGCACAGGATAGGGACTGATGCCCTTTACAGTCCAGCAAATTGATTCTTAGCTAAAGAACAAATAATAGAGTGAATAGCAGAGGCTTGCCAGTGATAACTGTGGAGTGTATTACTGCACTAGGCAGCATCTTCAGATGAGAAGGGGACGGATATTTGAACTTTTACTTTGAAAAGTGAAAACACTTTTGCCTTCCGGAAGAACAGCAAAACGTTTAAACAGCAGCTTTAATGCATCACAATGTCCAATTTCACTTTACAAATGTGATTATCAAATTAAATTTGACACCGAGCTATATAAGGAGGCACCAGGAGGAGTGACCAAAGATTTGGCTAAAACAGGCAAAAGTGAGGACTGCAGATGCTGGAGATAAGAGTCTAGATTAGAGTGGTGCTGGAAAAGCACAGCAAATTAGGCAGCATCCGAGGAGCAGGAAAATCGATGTTTCGAGCAAAAGCCCTTCATCAGGGACGGCTAAAACAATTTGATTTTAACATTACCGAACCAGTTGTGTTGTTTCTTATAAGCATTGACGGCCTCACAGTGACTCAGATCTTTTGAAACTGAATTCAAATTCCTATGTGCTGGGGTTTGATTTAGTGCTCCTAACATTGTTCATCCAGTAACATTTCAGATCCCTGCCGATGTCCCAGATGGATTGGGTCTGATGGGTAAATAATCACCAGACATAATAAAATTGTGAAATTATTTATTCATACGATCCCATTTTATTCCTCCATGAACCACTAACCCCCACCCCCCTCCAAAGCTAGGACAAGAAGAATGAGGCAGCAGGAACTTAATATTGGAGACGCATTGCTCCCTTGGAGTGGATGCCAGGCTCCTGCCTGTATTCACGCTGACTGGCAGCTTTTGAGAATCCCTGCTGTAATGTAGGAAGCATAATGGGTTCATTTGTATGTAGCAAGCACCAAAAATAGTGGCATGGTGATGACCAGATTCTGTTTATTTTACTGATAACGATGGAAGAATAAATATCAGCCAAGACATTGGGGAGGACTACCATGCTCATCTTCAAAAGAGTGTATTGGAGTCTTTCGTGCCAAGCTGGAGACTCAGTTTAACAGCTCAACTGAAAGACTTCGCTGCTGACAGTGCAGACCAGTCTCAGTACTGTACTAAAGTGTTAGACAGGATTAAGTGTCCACACCTCCAGACTATGACTTGAACCCCCAAACCTTCTGACTCAGGTGCTTCTTGTTACCTATTAGTTATTACTTGGGGGAATTATTTTATGATTTAGGATCTTGTCTCAATCCTTCATTGTTTGCAATGGACTACACAGCATACAGATAATGAAACCTCAAAATGGTGATCCCGTTGCAATCCTTGCGACAGTACTGGGAAAGCTCCACTTGTACCAGTATGTGGGGAGAATTAAAAGGAAAAAGCAAGCAGAAATATAGTATGCAGCTAGTTTACAAAGTAATGGTAATGAAGTGCTGGGAGCTTGGGTGGAACAGGAGAATAGATGGAGAATAGCCTTTTTTTGCAGTGATGCTCAGGAGCAACATGATAAAAAAGGATATACTGGTCACCACAGTCAATGGGATGAAATAAATAACTTGTATTGATAGAGTGCTTCATCACACTTCCTGGAAACATTCCAGAGCACTTCACGAACAATGAGTGCATTTGAAGCAGACGCAGCATTGTTGTACAATCAAAGGGCCTCAGGAGTAGCAATTTGCAGACTGTGCTTCATTCCTGTATTCTACTGCTGTTCTAATTTCGAAGGCCATCGCTTAAAAATTGCTTTTCTTTGCAGAAATGCAGTGCTAATTACCTGTGCACATGTTGAACTACATCATTAAAAAATAAGAAGTACTAACATTAAACGTATTGTTAGGCTAGATAGGGAGAAACCATTTCCTCTAACGAACAAATCCAGGACAAGGCATCTTAACCTTAGCCTCAAGGCTGCTGAAACATGTCAGGGCGCACTTCTTCAAACAAAGGACGACGGAATCCTGGAGGTCTCCCCAGGAAACTATTGATATTGGAGGTCAATTGAAATTCTAAAAACAAAGATTTGGAGCAAGACTGCAGAAAGCTACAGAACAGAGAGATTTGAGAATCCTTGTCCATGAGTCACCAAAACCTAGCCTCCAAATTCAGTGGGTAATAGGGAAAAATAAAACAAAATGTTAGCCTTTATTTCCAAGGGAATGGGGCACAAAAGTAGGGAAGCTTTGATAAAACTATCCAAGGCATTAGTCAGCCCATAACTGGGAAACTATGAACAGTTTTGGGCCCCTTATCTGGGGAAAGATGTCCTGCCATTGGAGGCACTCCAGAGAAGCTTCACCTGGCTGATACCAGGTATGATGGGATTATCTGATGAGGAGACACACAGTAGGTTGGGCCTATACTCATTGGAATTTAGAAGAATGAAACATTCAGGATTTTTGGGAACTTGCCAGAGCAGATATGGAAAAATTGTTTCTCCTTATGGGAGACTCTGGGACAGGAGTAAGAGATCATACATTTAAGTCATGGATGAGGAGAAATTTCTTCTCTGAGTCTGCGGAATAGACGACAGAGCACTGTCAAGCCTGGATTGTTAACTAGATAGATTTTTAATGAGGAAGGGAATCAAGGGTTATGGAGAAAAGGCAGGAGAGAGGATTTGGAGATTATCAGATCAGCCATGATCTCATTGTATGGTGGAGCAGACGGGATTGACTGAATGGGCTACTTCTGCTCCTAAGTCTTATGATCCCATCATTTATTAATCAAAGATAATAAGGTATATGGAACCTAAGATTATGACTCTAATAATGCTAGTTGTGACAGGATGGTTTTACCCCGACAGACTGAGCTTGTCCAAATCATGCGTTTCCTCTTCAAGACATGGGACTGTGGAAATAGCCCTGCAGAATCTATTGAAGTTGGTTAACATCAGTTATATACAGCTAGAATACTCAGCAAGGTGTCTGTTAACTCTACAGTTGACTGTTCCAATGCTTCTTTAACCAGCCACCCATATTTGCTCTCTCCACAAACTTAAAGTCATCTAAAGCCTACATCAAATCGCTTTGAGCCATTCTAGTGTGACTGCTGGCTGCAATGGCTTCTGGGCCATAATGCCTCAAACATAAAATTTCCAAACATGTTTACAAATCCCACACTATCCCCACAACACTTCGAGATATCTGTGTTCCTCCAATACTGGTCTCTCAGCACCCCCAGCTTTCATTGCTCCATTATGGATGGTTATACTTTTAACCACTAAAACTCAAATCTCTGGAATTGCCACTCAAAACCTCCATCTCTTTCCTTCTTTAAGACACACTTGGAAAATTTGCCACTTTGGTCAAGCTTTTAGTCTGCTGCCTTATATTTTCTCTTTATTATGGTTCATTGTCAAATCCTATTTGATAACATTCCTGCAAAGCACCTCAGTATATTTTATTACATGAAAAATGCTATATAAATGCAAGTTATTATTCTGACATCTTTATGCATATGTCATGCTGCAATAATATCCACCTTGATAGAAACGTAAGCCTAGGATATAACACTGGGTTTTCTGAAAACCAATCTCATTCAGCTCTCCAAATTTCAAACAACGTCAGAAGCAACTTCGAACTATGGACATTTACAATCTGTCAATCCCTCATTTCTGTCCTAGTTTGTTAGTCAATTCAAAGGTTTCAGGAGATCACAAGATGAACTATAAGAATGATTTATTAACATTACCTCAAATCTCTGATAGGAGTTGCCTTCGAACACAGTCCAGAGTTTGTTATTCTCAAACGTCTTGACTGATTTCTGTTATTCAGTAACACGGTAGTAATCCTGTCAAGTTCTTACATGGTCTATCAAACAGTTTGACCTGTAATGATAATGTTATGTAAGATTTGACAAACTGTGATATGTGGATTACCTGGATTATTGTACGAGAATGTCCTATCTATTACAAAGCAGCCATCAACAGCCAGAATGACAAAGACGTTACCTCAGTACTTTAAATAAATGGGCAATGAGCCAGCCAAAAGCTGTGATGGAAGCACTGAAGGTTTTTTTGCTTGGATGAACTACGAAGTCAGCTGACTGCCTTTTCTCACTGTTCTTACTTTGTAATCTTGTGAATTACACATTACATTCCAAAAGAAAACCGCTTAGACAATCTACACTGAGGTTTTAAGATACAAGAGCAAATAATGAAATATTACTAAATCACCAGTGACAAAATGGATGTAGTTATTTTATGTACTCCACTGCATATTTGAAAAAAGAATGTAGAGGCATTGGTGAAAGTGCAACTTGATTTACCAGAACAGTAGCAGAACTGATAGGGTATTGCTGTCAGGGGGAAGGCCTAGCCAAGTGGGGTTCTTTTCTCTCAGAAAGAGAATCTATGGTATACACTTCAACCTCGCCATGTGGTACTGAGTTTTACATTCTCACCACACTCTGGGATCATTATTTATCCCAGCGACAGTTCACTGTCACTCACCTCCTGTTCTTTCAGCGCCATATCTGACACTGACTGCAAATCTCTCATTCGCCACAATGTCCAATACAAATATGTGCATTAGGCTGACACTCATAGCCTTCTCTACTCAGCTGCAGGATAACTGAATGAGTGAGCAGGCAACTGGCGAGATCCTAGTCAGTTAGAATCGTCTGACTCATCCTAATCTGAACTGAATATCATCTGTTATTATCTACTTTAATTATTGTCTCTTATGTACTCGTACATTTTCCTTTGATAAAGATTTTATTTTGCAGCTGCTAATCTCACTTGAGTCACAAGAAATAATGGAGGAAAACAGAGTGCATTATCAAGTGCTGGGCCATGGAGTGACGAAGGGAGGGCAGTGGGAATCTGGAAAGCTTCCTCTGAAAGCAGCTCTTGATGATATTTGTTAACTGAAGATTGTCAAAACGGAGACTGCTAATATTTCTGTTATGATATGGAGGTGCTGGTGTTGGACTGGGGTGGACAAAGTTAAACATCACACAATACCAGGTTAAAGTCCGATAGGTTTATTTGGAAGCACTAGCTTTTGGAATGCTGCTCCTTCATCAGGTAGCTGTGGAGCAGGATCATGAGAGACAGATGCCTTTGAAATATTGTAATTGTACCAGCCTCCACCACTTCCTCTGGCAGCTCATTCCATACACATACCACCCTCTGCGTGAAAAAGTTGTCACTCAGGTCCCTTTTAAATCTTTCCCCTCTCATCTTAAACCTATGCTCACGAGTTTTGGACTCCCCTACTTTCGGGAAAAGACCTTGTCCATTCACACTATCCGTACCCCTCATGATTTTATAAGTCACCCAATAACGTCATCTCTCAAGGGAGGACACTCAAGGGAATACAGTCCCAACCTATTGATTTGATTAGGTTTGTCCAGTAACTCAGATCTACCACTTGTTAATCATGAAAATAGAGTTTAAGTTGCATATATATTATACAAGGTATAGAATCATCTTACATGTGCAATAATCCAATTTAGCCAACATCGCTTTCGCTAAATTTATTCCTGTTTCTACAATAGTCTTTTCTGGCATTTCAGTTCAACCTTGGAATCCTGCCAACATTTTCTTATTCTGGTTTTTCCACACCTTGAAAGATTATTACCTAACAACCCAGATTGTAATAAAGATCTGGCTTGTCTAGTTATTTCATGACTGGGATCATAATAATTTGATAGTAACATCCAGGATTGTAACAACAGGCACACCCCTCCCTATCTCTATAATGTCATCCAGCCTCACAAGCCTTTGAGATTTCTGCATTCCTCCTTACCTTGGTGAATCCTGCATTTTAAATCAGTAAACCACTGGAGTAAAGTGTTTTCACTTACCCAAGTCTTAAACTCCAGGATTTCTTCCTTAAATCTCACTGTCTCCTTCTTCACTTTAGGCCATTCCTTGGAAGTTAGAGCTTAAGTCTTTGACAAAGTTTTTAGTCAACTGCTCTAATATAGTTCGTCAACACATAATTGTGGTTGTATTCCTGATAATTGCATCTTTAAGTGAAATGGCTTTAAATGAATTAATACTTTCCCATTAAAGCTACAGATTCTGTACAACCTTCCTCATCAGAAATAGACATTAAGGTTTTCTCCTTTGTGAGCTGAAATACTTGAGTTGACAGCTAAAATAAAATCAGAAAGAGTTTGGGGAAACATTTGACTCCAATTATTCACTTAATAAAACCTTAACTCTGTTTCTCTCTCTATGGATGCCATAGTTTTGTTAAGTGAGTCAATGCACTCAAAATGTTAATTCTGTTTCTCTCTCCCCACAAATGCTACCGGATCTGCTGAGTTTCTCCAGCAGCTTGCTTTTAGCAGAACCAATCAGGTTAAGAACATGCCACTTGAATCCCTAGTCTTTGCTAAGGCAGTCAATCATAGCCAAAGTGGTAACAGACAGCTGTTATTGGACTGTGAGTGAAGAAGCGTGGGGATAAAAGAATTAGCTGGGATTCTTATTCCCAGTCATCGTACAGTCACCCATCAAAAGTATAGCCAGTGAGTAAAGGCAGAATTGTTTTTAATAGTGAAGCCAACTATCCATACCCATTGAACACACAACCATACAGACACAGACACACACTGTCTCGGCTTAGCTACCATTAGAAACAAAAACAAAAAATTGCTGGAAAAGCTCAGCAGGTCCGCAGCATCCCCGTAGAGAAATCAGAGTTAATGTTTCAGGTCGCGTGACCCTTCCTCAGAATGTTCTGAGAAATGGACTTCTGAGGAAGGGTTACTGGGCCTGAAACGTTATCTCTGATTTCTCTCCACAGATGCTGCCAGGCCTGCTGAGCTTTTCCAGCAATTTTCTGTTTTTGTTTCTGATTTACAGCATCCACAGTTCTTTCAGTTTTTACTGAGCAACCATTAATTAGGCATGATTCAGGGGGTGGGGAAGGATCTGGTACATAATGAGTTTTCAATGTCTCTGGAGTGAAAAGGAAAAGTCTTGAGAAAGAAAACTGAATAGGTACCAGGTACAATAAAAAGCAAATTAAGACAGGAATGATGTTGGAGAAGGAGATGAATAAGCCTGAGCATTGAATGGAGCAAGGTTTAAGTGTGGAGGAAGAGAAATTCTCGGCATTTCCCCATGTCTCATTTCTGCTTCATGAGGAAGTCTTCCCGATGGTTGCCAGGCTTTGCAACTGAATCCAGAGTAAATGAAGCAGAATGACTCTTTATGAACAAATCTTGATGCCAAACACTAACGGCCTCCTTTTCTCCACACAGGCACTTTCACATTGCAGTGATTTTGTCTCTCCACACATGGGCTACAACAGCTGGCAGAACATTCAAACAATCCTTCCAAAATCAATAAGCTATTCCCACAATATTTACATAAGCAAACATTCAGCAATTTGAGGATCCAATGTCGTGAGACAAAACTGAATTGTTTTCTCGAGATTTAATTTCCCAGCCACGGGTATCCTTGCATTGGTGACGTGATCTCACCAGAAGAGCAATGGATAGGTGTTTGGCACATTACCAGGGGCTAGCATTTACCCCCCCTGGGGGCAGGTGGGGGACAGTCACTTATTGGGGTTTTCACCTGGGGCAGGGAGTCATTGCACTCACACCATTCACTTGGAGACCAGCTTAATGCCTAATGGAAGGGCCCAGGGTGAGCTCGGAAAGCTGGATGGTTTGTCAGAGAAAAGGCGTAGGCTGTAATAAAACAAGAGAGATGCTAAATCAAAATGGGGTCATCCAGTCTCCAACTTGTTAAAGTTTTGAATTAAAGTTATGCATTTCTCAGCCAAGTGAGTTGGGAGGCTGTGGAACCTCTCTCAAAGGAGCAACATGGCTCCAGGCAGCAGGGTCTTATTCCAGGAACCTGGACACTGACGGGAAAATCCTGGACATTCATTGCCCTCAAATAAGCTGATCAGTTACCCTCTACACAGGCATATAGGCAGTTACTCCTACACAGGGCATTTGGTCAGTTACCCTCTGTATAGCCATATAGTTCTCCCTGCCTCTGATCCCATTCATACAAAAATGGCCAAGACATAAAATAGAATTCTTATGTATGGGGAGAAAGTGAGGACTGCACATGCTGGAGATCAGAGCTAATGTACCAACCAGTACCCTTCCACTGACACCCTCCTTCGACTGACTGAACTGGTCCTCACCCTGAACAACTTCTCTTTCCAATCCTCCCACTTCCTCCAAACCAAAGGAGTAGCCATGGGCACCCACATGGGCCCCAGCTATGCCTGCCTCTTCGTAGGATATGTGGAACAGTCCATCTTCCGCAGCTACACTGGCCCCACACCCCACCTTTTCCTCCGCTACATTGATGACTGTATCGGCGCTGCCTCGTGCTCCCACGAGGAGGTTGAACAGTTCATCCACTTTACCAACACTTTCCACCCCGACCTCAAATTCACCTGGACCGTCTCAGACTCCTCCCTCCCCTTCCTAGACCTTTCCATTTCTATCTCTGGTGACCGAATCGACACGGACATTTATTATAAACCAACCGACTCCCACAGCTACCTAGACTGCACCTCCTCCCACCCTGCCCCCTGTAAAAACACCACCCCATATTCCCAATTCCTTCGTCTCCGCCGCATCTGCTCCCAGGAGGACCAGTTCCAAAACTGTACAACCCAGATGGCCTCCTTCTCCAAGGACCGCAATTTCCACCCAGACATAGTCGACGATGCCCTCCACCGCATCTCTTCCACTTCCCGCTCCTCTGCCCTTGAGCCCCGCCCCTCCAACCGCCACCAGGACAGAACCCCACTGGTCCTCACCTACCACCCCACCAACCTCCATGTCCAACGTATCATCTGCCATCATTTCCGCCACCTCCAAACAGACCCCACCACCAGGGACATATTTCTCTTCCCTCCCCTATCAGCGTTCCGAAAAGACCACTCCCTCCGTGACTCCCTCGTCAGGTCCACACCCCCCACCAACCCAACCTCCACTCCCGGCACCTTCCCCTGCAACCGCAAGAAATGCAAAACTTGCGCCCACACCTCCCCCCTTACTTCCCTCCAAGGCCCCAAGGGATCCTTCCATATCCACCACAAATTTACCTGCACCTCCACACACATCATCTATTGCATCCGCTACACCCGATGTGGCCTCCTCTATATTGGGGAGACAGGCCGCCTACTTGCGGAACGTTTCAGAGAACACCTCTGGGACACCCAGACCAACCAACCCAACCACCCCATAGCCCAACACTTCAACTCCCCCTCCCACTCCACCAAGGACATGCAGGTCCTTGGACTCCTCCATCGCCAGACCATGGCAACACGACGGTTGGAGGAAGAGCGCCTCATCTTCCGCCTGGGAACCCTCCAACCACAAGGGATGAACTCAGATTTCTCCAGTTTCCTCATTTCCCCTCCCGCCACCTTGTCTCAGTCAAATCCCTCGAACTCAGCACCACCTTCCTAACCTGCAATCTTCTTCCTGACCTCTCCACCCCCACCCCACTCCAGCCTATCACCCTCACCTTGACCTTCTTCCACCTATCGCAGTCCCAACGCCCCGCCCCCAAGTCCCTCCTCCCTACCTTTTATCTTAGCCTGCTGGACACACTTTCCTCATTCCTGAAGAAGGGCTGATGCCCGAAACGCCGATTCTCCTGTTCCTTGGATGCTGCCTGACCTGCTGCGCTTTTCCAGCAACACATTTTCAGTTCTTATGTATGGGGGCAGGCCATTTGGCCCATAAAGTCTACACCGACCCTCCAAACAGCATCCCACCCAGACCCACTCTGTATTTTCCATGGTTAATCTACCTAGTCTGTACAGAGTCACAGAGTTATACAGCACCAAAACAGACCCTTCAGCCCAACGTATCCATGCCGACCAGACATCCTAAACTGATCTACTCCCATTTGCTCCCTATCCTTCTAAACCTTTCTTTTTCATGTGTCCATTCAGGTGCCTTTTAAAATATTGTAATTGAATCTTTGGACTCTGGGAGGAACCCCATGCAGACACGAGGAGAATGTGCAAACTTAATACAGACACTCACCCGAGGGTGCAATTGAACCTGGGTCTCTGTTGCTGTGAGGCTGCAGTGCTAACCACCGAGGCACCGTGCCACATAGCATGCGGCAGAGACATAGCACAGAAAGTCTAGTTGTCTATTAGATGCAGAGGGGCTGTTTCCCATTGCAGAACCAAAGGGTATAACATTAGAATGAGATGTTATCCATTTAAGACAAAGATAAGGAGGAATTTTTCCTCGGAGCACACAAACAGGAGGAGGCCATTCAGCCCCTCAAGCTTGCTCTACCATTGCTATCATGGCTGGTCTGTGGCCTAACTCCATATAACTGCTGTTGACCCATATCCCACAATCCCTTTGCCTAACTAAAAGTACTTACCCATCTCAATTTTTAACCTAACAACTGATCCAGCATCCACTGCAGAATGGAAGAGAGTTCCAAACCTCTCCCACCCTTTGTGTGTCAAAGTGCTTCCTAACATCTCTCCTGAACGCTCTGGCCCTCATTCCCAAACTGTGCCCCTAGTTCTAGAATCCCCAACCTGTGGTAATGCTGTATTTTTATCTGACCATGTCTTTTCCTGTTAAAATCTAAAAGTTTTGACCACCCTTTAACCTTCTAAATTTTACAGAAAACTTACTTAATTTGTATAATGTATCCTCATAACTTCACCCCTGAGTCCAGGTATCATTCTTGTAAATCTATGTTGTATTTCCTCCAAAGCCAATACATCCTTCCCAAGGTGTACTGCATACTAAACACTTCGAGGGTAGTCAATCTGTGGAATTATTTATCTCAGAAGGCTGTATAGACTGGGTAGTTAAATATATTCAAGACTGAGAGAGACAGATTTTTACTCAGTAAGACAATCCAGGGTTATAGGAAAAGGCAGTTTTCCAGAGGCCAATGTCCCATCACCAAAGTCACCTTTTATTTATATGTGGAGAGTCAATGACACTGATCCAGCTCCCAGTGTGAACAGGATGTCTGACACTGCTGTTCTTATCTGTCAGCTAGGGTTCCCAGATTGGGGCTGTTTACCTGGTCCAATCAGGGAACTCATTCCATGATGCCCACCTGGCTGACCTCATTACAATCACTACAAGCAGAAACTTGGAGTTACTGTTTGTCAGATCAGCCATGATCTTACTGAATGATGGAGCAGACTTAATGGGCTGAATGGCCTACTTTTGGCTCCTATGGTCAATTCAGCTTGCTTCCATTCCTGGACAAGCAGAAAATCCAAGAATAGATCTCTGATCTGGGCACTTTGTGAAGTATAAGAGAAATAGACATACTCTATGGACAGAATGGACCTGTAAAAGGATAGAAGGATCAAGCGACAGCTGGGGAATAGTAGCTGTCACTGTACTCTTAGAAAGGATCAGAACGATGCCAGACAATATTGTGTGTCTGTAACACTTATTCATTTATCAGTCAGCAACATTCCTGACAATTTGAATCTTATTGTACTTAATATTGCACACAATTGGAGCACTAATTGGATCAGTTAACAACAAAAAAAAATGCATTTCTGCAGTATTTTTTGTTATAATTGCAGCTGATGGTACAAGTCAGATACAAGCATGAAACTTGAGATGAAAAATGTGTTATTGGAAAAGCACAGCAGGTCAGGCAGCATCCAAGGAGCAGGAGAATTGAGGTTTCGGGCATAAGCCCAACTTGAGATGGCTTGATAAATCAATGTTTAAATTTTGCAGTTAGTTCATGTGGTGATTAGTCAGTGAAATATATTCACATGAGGTTGCAGATAATTTTATAACAGAACATATGTTCATTACACAAAAGAGAAATGGAAACAAAAAATCTTAACACTAATGGCAAAGTAAAGTTTCAATCTGTTTCCCAAGACTATCCTTTTACAGATATTCAATCCTGAGAAATATCACTCCTATCAAATGTTTCCCATCGTAACTGATCAAATCTTTCCTGTTTCTTTTCCTTGGACTGTTGAGGCATGTTTACAATTTCTTTCTAAGTCCTCAGGTATTAACCTCTCACAAGTTTCATGGTCTAAAACTCTTTTAGTTTGAACAACTTGAAGACTTCTATACACACTTGCCTGGTTTGCAAGCCTGACAAACTAAAATCACCTCGACAAGAGTGATTGGTTCCCCTGAACTAAACTGAAATACTTTGCTCTCCTGCCAAGTGAAAACAGTCCTTCCCTCTGAACTGAACTCCTGATTCTTCTGAACGGAACTAAAGCGAAGGTAATGGCCACTGGGCTGCTTGTAAACTCAGCAGCATAAACATTTCACGCACTAACATCACAGTTGCCCTGGCAGGCACTTGACTGAGGTCACATGAAAGCATGTATTTAGGTCACTGTTTCAAATTACTTTCTGGCCTTCTAAAAACACAGGTTCACAGAACTAAATCCCAATTATAATATAAACAATCTTTTATCACACTTAAAGCATAGCAAAAAAATGTCCGCAGCCACTTCACAGAGGCATTGTCAGACAGAATTTAATGAGGAGTTAAATAAAAAGGACAAATGACCAAAACGTAGGTTTGAAAATGGTGAAAAAAGAGAGGTGGAGAAATTGACGGTGTGATTTCCAGAGCTTATGGCATCATAGTAATACTGAAGACCATTCCTACAGGAAATGATGGTGCCTTATCTATAATCTTAATGTGAGATTTTTTGAAATCCTTTGCTAAATCCTGCAAAGGAAGTTATTTGAATTGCAGAAGATCACAGGATGTTAAGGAAGGTTGAGGCCACAAAGGAATTTTAAAGCAAGGATGAAGATACTAAAATCAATGGTATTGTTGGATTAGGGAGACATTGCCGTTAAGTGAGCCAGAAACAGATGAAGGGTGAATGAGACTTGATATGAGCTAAGATAGATAGATAGGCTCTCTACAGTGTGGAAACAGGCCCTTCGGCTCAACAAGTCCACACAAACCCTCCAAAGAGTAACCTACCCAGATCCATTTCCCGCTGACTAAGGCACCTAATAGGCAATTTAGCATGGCCAATTCACCTGACCCTCACATCTTTGGACTGTGGGAGGAAACCGGAGCACCCGGAGGAAACCCACACAGACACGGGGAGAATGTGCAAACTCCACACAGACAGTTGCCAGAGGCTGGAATCAAACCTGGGTCCCTGTGCTGTGAGGCAACAGTGCTAACCACTGAGTCACAGAGTTTTCTTTTTCCCTATTTCTCTGCAGATCTTTGTCACTCCTACATTAGTGGCCATGCCTTCAGCTTCCAAACCCTGGGATTTTTCCATAAACTCTTGGTCTTTCTCCTCTCCTAAAGTTTGTACCTTTGACTAAGCCTTTGCTCTTCTGCCTTGAATATCTCCTTACACAACTGAGAGCCTAATTGTGTCTGATCACCTGCTGTGAAGCACCTTCGGACATTTTGTTACACGCATAGCACTGTATTAGTGCAAGATACTGTCAAGAGACTGCTTCTGTTTTCTGAGGCATTTGGGGGTTAATAGAAAATTAAATTCTTTTTCCCTTCTAACGCTAAAACCAACGGGAGATTCATTGCCATTGACGTGCTATCACAGGATGCTCTGACAGTCAGTGGAGAGTTTACATTACTGTGTAACTGCAGAGCTGTTCAATACTAGAAATTAGTCTCAGAGGAAAAAGCTGTCTTAATTATGGCAAGTGTACAGCTGATCGTTAAGTCTGCAAAAAAAAAGCCAGGTTTAAGGTAACTATAATTTTGCAATTAAAAAGGCAATGATGGATTTTTGCACATGTTTCAGGATAATTGTGTAATGAGTAATTGTATGATCTAATTTTACACTGAATCACAATGCCCAATCATACTTACCCAACTCTCCCTCTCACCCGCAACCTCTCCCAAATAGATAAATACATATGGTGTATTCATTTCTGGAACTGAATCAGCACATCAGGAGATCGATCAGGTCTGTACCAACTCTTTGAAAATGCAAGACAAATTAGTTCCACTACACACAACTTTTTAAAATAAAAACACAAAGTATTTTAAACTTCCTCCCAGATTCAGTTCACTTTCTCTCTTGGACTCAGTAGCTCTGATATTGAGTTACTGATCTAGAAACAGAAATGCTGCAAATGGCTCAGTTGCAAAGAGCATGCATGCTGAAAGAGGAAGCCAACACTCAGTATCGACAGTTTTTCAACTTAACTAAGACAATATTAAGGAACAAACGAGCACCAGAAGTGAACAAAATAGACAGTGTGAGGGTCCATCCAGCACGTCCACCTGCATCCATGCCTTGGACCAAATGGGCTTGAGGAGTCAGAAGGGAACATCAACATGAAATGCAGATGAGGTAATCTGTATAAATGTTAATGCTGACACATTGCATGTGAAACAGGGATGTTAGCAGCACACACAGATGAATCATGGTACAGTGACCATCTGGCATCACCAGCCCAATCTCCAAAAGGGCTGATGCCCTTTTGGCCTTTGTAATAATCAGTCCAAAACAGAAATGGATAGACTTCTGTGTAGTGTTGACTTCAAGAAATTTGGAGATAATGGGAAAATAAATGTAATAATGGGCAATAATCAGGCATGATCTGTTTGAACACTGCACAAGCTGGATGAGCTGAATGGCGTACTCCTGTTCCTATTTCTATGGAACACCTCCAGTGAGTCACACAAACGGCCAACACCTGAGATTAGCCGGTAAATGCACATGCAGTTTTTGATAGCTAACACATGGCAATTGATTCTAATTCTGCACTTGCAAAATTCATATTTCCAGAAGGCCTTTGACAAGGTGCCACACAGGAGGTTGCTAAATAGGAGCTCATGATGTTTGGGTAATGTACAGGCATGGATAGAGGAGTGACTGACTCATAGAAGGCAGAGAGAGGGGATAAGGGTGTCTTTTTCAGGATAGCAGACAGTGACTGGTGGATTTCCACAGGGGCCAGTGTTGGGAGAACAACTATTTGCATAATAAATGCGCAATCTGGACAAAGGAACTGACTGAAATGTTGCTAAACTTGCAGATGACACAAAGGTAAGTGGAAGGTCAGGTCATGTTGAGGAAGCAGGCAAGCTGAAGAACGACTTGGACAGGCTGGGATAGTGGGCAAAGAGGTGGCAGATGGAGTAAAATGTGGGAAAGTGTGAGGTTATACATTTTGTTAAGAATAGCAGTGCAGGCTATTTTCTAAATGGGGAAAGACTTCAGAAAGCTGAAGCTCAAAAGGGACATGGAAGTCCTAGTTCTGGATTCTTTCAAGATTAACATGCAGGTTCAGCTGGCAGAAAGGCCAATGAAATGATGGCATTCATTTCAAGAGGGCTAGAAATGAAGAGCAGAGATGTACTGCTGAGGCTGTGCAAGGATCTGGTCAGACTGCATTTGAAATAGTGAGCGGTTTTGGGTCCATATCTAAGGAAAGATGTGCTTAAGTTGGAGGGGATCCAGAGGAGATTTACAAGGGATGAAGGCTTACAAGGTAAGGATCAGTTGAGGACTCTGGATCTGCACTCAATGGAGTTTAAAAGGATTAGAGCAGAATATCATTGAAACTTAAAAACAAAACTGAGAGGCTTGGATAGAGTGGACATGGAGAAGATGTCTCTACAAGTAGGACCTGAGAGAAGGACAACCCATTAGAACTGAGATGAGGAGGAATTTCTTCAGCCAGAAAGTGGTGAATCTGTGAAATTCTTTGGCACAGAGCAGGCTATGGAGGCCAAGTCATTGAGTGTCGTTAAGACAGAGATAAATAGGTTCTTGACTGGTAAGGGAATCAAGAGTTAAGGGAGAATAGTGTTGAGAAACATATCAGCCATGATCAAATGGCGGAGCAGACTTGATGGGCCAAATGGTCTAATTCTGTTTGTATATGTTATAGTCTTATATTCATACATACTGTTATGTTAAACTTGAGAAGATACAGACAAGATTTACAGGAGGTTGCCAGGATCTGGGGGCAGCAAGGGCTGGGTTGAGCTGTGGGGAGGCACTGAATAGGCTGGGGCTATTTTCCCTGGAGTGTCAGAGGCTGAGGGATGATCTTACAGAAGTTTTTAAAATCATGAGGGGCATGGATAGGGTAAATAGCCAAGGTCTTTTTTCCCAGGATAGGGGAAGCCAAAACTAGAGAGCACAGGTTTAGGGTGAGAGAGGAAAAATTTAAAAAAAGGACCTAAGGAACAACGCTTTCATGCAGAGGGTGGTACGTGTATGGAATGAGCTGCCAGAGGAAGTGGTGGAGGCTGGTACAATTACAGCATTTAAGAGGCATTGGATGGGTATATGAATAGGAAGGGTTTAGAAGAATATGGGCCAAGTGCTGGCAGGTGGGACTAGATTAGGTTAGGATGTCGGTCAGTGTAGACAAGTTGGACCAAAGGGACTGTTTCCGTGCTGTTCTATTAAGTCAATGCTATTGAGTCAGTTTCACTTCATGGTTTCATTCCAGAACAAGCAGAGTGACTCTGATATAAATCACATTGTTCTGTGAGTGATAATCAGGAGGCACACCCCACCCAGGGTGATATGTTCCCAACAAAGGAAGATGAATAATCATGACTCCACAGCAGGATCAGCCAACTCAGTACAGCCCAGATCTGTCATGGCTGCAGATGACCAATAGTTTTTATGGTTTGTCATTTTAATAAATGACCTGGATAAGGGTATAGAAGGATGGGTTAGTAAATTTGCGGATAACACTAAGGTCGATGGAGTTGTGGACAGTGCTGAAGGATGTTGCAGGTTACAGAGGGACATAGATAGGCTGCAGAGCTAGGCTGAGAGATGGCAAATGGAGTTTAATGTGGAAAAGTGTGAGGTAATTCACTTTGGAAGGAGTAACAGGAATACAGAGTACTGGGCTAATGGTAAGATTCTTGGTAGTGTAGATGAACAGAGAGATTTCTGTGTTCATATGCTTAGATCCCTGAAAGTTGCCACCCAGGTTGTTAAGAAGGCATATGGTGTGTTAGCTTTTATTGGTAGAGGGATTGAGGTTCAGAGCCACGAGGTCATGCTGCAGCTGTACAAAACTCTGGTGTGGCCATACTTGGAGTATTGTCTACAGTTCTGGTCACTGCATTATAGGAAGGATGTGGAAGCTTTGGAAAGAGTTAAAAGGAGATTTACTAGGATGTTGCTTGGTATGGAGGGAAGGTCTTATGAGGAAAGGCTGAGGGACTTGAGGCTGTTTTCATTAGAGAGAAGAAGATTGAGAGGTGACTTAATTGAGATTTAAAAGAGATACACTGAAGAACAGGAACAATAGCAGTGCCAGAGGGGTTCCTAGGAGGATCTCTGTCCTTTAATAAGATCATGACTGATGTTCCAATTCAACACATCCTTATCATTTACCAAGATGGTGATTTTTTTTTAGGTTTTCAGACTGAGAAAGATGAACAAGTTCCTTCGGGTGAAAACAGCAGCAGTGTATTGGTGATAGGGAGAGATGAAGTCTAATGGGAGGAGGACTGCTCTGAGTCATGAATACCTGTATGGACGAGCTGGGCCGAATCACCTGCTGCAATGATCTTCTCTACATCAGGGAATAGTTCGCCGAACATCCCAGCCAGGCCAGTAGGGGCTGACAACACCTCCCAGTAACTGCCCATTTTAATTCCCATTCCCAGTGGTGCCACTGTTTAAGAAGAGTGGTAAGGACAAGCCAGGGAACTATAGACCAGTGAGCCTGACCTCGGTGGTGGGCAAGTTGTTGGAGGGAATCCTGAGGGACAGGATGTACAAGTATTTGGAAAGGCAAGGGCTGATTAGGGACAGTCAACATGGCTTTGTGCATGGGAAATCATCTCTCACAAACTTGACTGAGTTTTTTTGAAGAAGTAACAAAGAAGATTGATAAGGGCAGAGTAGTGAACATGATCTATATGTACTTCAGTAAGGCATTCGACAAGGTTCCCCATGGGAGACTGATTAGCGAGATTAGATCTCATGGAACACAGGGAGAACTAGCCATTTGGATACAGAACTGGCTCAAAGGTAGAAAGTGGTGGTGGAGGGTTGTTTTTCAGACTGGAGGCTTGTGACCAGTGAAGTGCCACAAGAATCGGTGCTGGGTCCTCTACTTTTTGTCATTTACATAAATGATTTGGATGTGAGCATAAGAGGTACAGTTAGTAAGTTTGCAGATGACACCAAAATTGGAGGTGTGCTGGACAGCGAAGAGGGTTACCTCAGATTACAACAGGATCTTGATCAGATGGGCCAATGGGCTGAGAAGTGGCAGGTGGAGTTTAATACAGATAAATGCGAGGTGCTGCATTTTGGGAAAGCAAATCTTAGCAGGACTTATACACTTAATGGTAAGGTCCTAGGGAATGTTGCTGAACAAAGAGACCTTGGAGTGCAGGTTCATAGCTCCTTGAAAGTGGAGTCGCAGGTAGATAGGATAGTGAAGAAGGCGTTTGGTATGCTTTCCTTTATTGGTCAGAGTACTGAGTCCAGGAGTTGGGAGGTCATGTTGCGGCTGTACAGCACATCGGTTAGGCCACTGTTGGAATATTGCTTGCAATTCTGGTCTCCTTCCTATCGGTAAGATGTTGTAAAACTTGAAAGGATTCAGAAAAGATTTACAAGGATGTTGCCAGGGTTGGAGGATTTGAGCTATAGGGAGACGCTGAACAGGCTGGGCCTTTTTCCCTGGAGTGTCGGAGGCTGAGGGGTGACCTTATAGAGGTTTTCAAAATTATGAAGGGCATGAATAGGATAAATAGACAAAAGTCTTTTCCCTGGGGTAGGGGAGTCCAGAACTAGAGGGCATAGGTTTAAAGGTGAGAGGGGAAAGATATAAAAGAGACCTAAGGGGCAACTGTGACACACAGAGGGTGGTACATGTATAGAATACAGGGAGAACTAGTCATTTGGATACAGAACTGGTTCAAAGATAGAAGACAGAGGGTGGTGGTGGAGGGTTGTTTTTCAGACTGGAGGCTTGCGTGCCAGAGGAAGTGGTGGAGGCAGACACAATTGCAACATTTAAAAGGTGCTGGCAGGTGGGACTAGATTGGGTTGGGATATCTGGTCAGCATGGACGGGTTGGACTGAAGGGTCTGTTTCCATGCTGTACATCTCTATGACTCTATGACATGACCATCCTTGGCCATTTCCATTGCCACAATAAACCAAACTGCAAATTACAGGAACAACACCTCATCTTCCACCTGGCAGCCTACAGCCTGGAGGACTCAACATTGTGTTTTCCAATTTCAAATAACCTCCCTTCCCATCTCCTGACTCTCTTCCCAGCCCTCCCCCTCCCAGCCACCAACTGGATTTATCCCTCCCATTGACCAACCAGGTCGTACCCTCTACCTGTCTTCACCTATCCCCACCTCACCACCCTGCACCCGCCTCCCCCTTGATCTGCAGCTCCCCCTACACCCAACGCCCCAGTCCTGAAGAAGGGTTACAGCTGAAGTGTTAACTCCTGATGCTGCCTGCCTTGCTGTGTTCCTCTCCCTACTGATACTGCCTGCCCTGCTGTGTCCCTCTCCCTCCTGATACTGCCTGCCTTGCTGTGTTTTCCAGCCTCCTGCTTGTCTCCCAGTGCCAGACACTCCACGTTTTCCAATGCAATCTGTGCCATTCCAAGGGGCCAAGTTGATGGAATGATCTCCTGATGGGAGAGCAGCTAGAAGAACAAATCCAGAGCAGGAACAGCTTGACCGTGGGCTGGAGAAAGGCAAACAGAAAACTACACAAAATGTTCAGGATCCTACTCAAGGACGGGGATGCAGTTTGCAAAAGCAATGAGGTGAAACATTATAATCAGCAAACGGCCAGAAACAGCTACTGAGCGAAAGAAACAAGACAACCAGTAACTGTAGTTACAGGTCCCTGTGCTATCTGCACATTGTTTTCTGAGAAATATGAGCTCTGCTGAGAAATGAAACTTTCATTGGGTGGAAATTGCGGGGCTTTTATTACTTAACCTCCCTCACCCGACATTTTTGTTTTTAAAACAGGGGCAGTTATGATCTAACACTTCTGAATATTCAAATAAATTTGAAGTTTCTTTTCCTGGTAGATTTCTGGTGAATGATTGTAGGTTAAAATAAACCTTTTGGGTTCTAAAACTAAAATGGGTCTTCAACGCGCACATAAATTCTGTACCAGAGCTAAGGACCCTCTTCAACCCCCTGTATCATGAGGGCTGGTGTTCCCTCACTCTCCCCAGTGTGCGGCTGTAGGGTTTTTAAAATAAAAAGCTCATCTGTGCCCACCCCAGTTATAGCACAGCCCTGGTATCACAGTCTGAGGGGGGGGGGGGGGGGGTGGAGAAATAGCTCTATATATTGTAATATCTTTGTATTTATAAAAAAAACATTCGACACAATCTTTAACTTAGCGATGCACGTTTCCACATTTTCCGTGTATTTCCTTCTACCCTTGTAAATTCTCAAATCGCTTTCTGAACTCCGAACTCGGCTCCTAAAATCACTTGTTTCCCTGTCATTTGTGAAGCATCTATTTCCTCATTCCACTGTCACTATCTCCTCACTGCCACCTCCCACCCCCCACCCCCCGTAATATCGCCGGGCTTTTCGAATCATGTCATGAACAGACTCGGTCCTGATGAAGGAGCGGAGCTCCGAAAGCTAGTGCTTCCAATTAAACCTGTTGGACTATAACCTGGTGTGTGATTTTTAACTTTGTACACCCCAGTCCAACACCGGCATCTCCGAATCC